>NW_006399855.1:11109485-11160426 GCF_000299155.1 Elephantulus edwardii | reverse complement strand
ATCCACTCTGCAACCCTCATTGCATACTCCTACGATAAAAATAATGCCCTAAAATATAATACTTTTAGACTATTCTCTCCCCCATAGACTTCAATGCTGTAAACATATTTCATCCAGTTTTTCCCAGTCTTACCCCCACCCCAATGCCAGCCTCATTCTACAACAGTGGCACCATATAGCATTTAGGACACAATTTTAAACCAACATTTTTTACTTATTCATGAAAGTGACAGGCCAGATCTACTAAGGGAATTTTGGTAAATATCATTAAACTCAAAATTGGATTCTTCATTCCTTGCTATTCTTTCTACCAGGTTTTTGATGCCACTAATACTACAAGAGAAAGAAGACACATGGTCATTCATTTTGCCAAAGAAAATGATTTTAAGGTGAGTCAAGCTTCTTGTCTTTTCCAGAAAGTTCAGGAGAAATGAAGAAGCCTTGCGATGGGAGATGATCTGATTGCAGTGCTTGAAAAATTCCTGCATCATGCTTGGCACCTAATCTAATCTCCTGCTGCCTAAAATTAGGGTTTTCCTATGTTAGGACGCTAATAAGTTAAGTTGGCTAGGAGAGCAGAACGTTTCCTTGTGTACAGGGCATGGCCTTGAATCACTGGGTCTTTTGTATATTTGGGAATTTAGGAATGCCATCCTTCTTCCTTGTATGTGATATAATAGATTTATCAGAATACTATCAATTTACATTTTCTTTGTATACATTTATTATTTCTTAACAATGTATTTTGCTTCCCTCCAGGTGTTTTTCATTGAGTCTGTGTGTGATGACCCTACAGTTGTAGCCTCCAACATCATGGTAAGACAAAGCAGAAAACTTTATTCTAGTGCAGTAGATTAAGGTACTAAGGATGTTTGCAATATGAGGAAAATATGAAACTAGGCTATGTTCTAAAAATTCTATTTTTTAGAATGATGTAGTTTTCTCTATTTTGTGGTTTTCTTTGAGAGGTAGGATACAGGAAGGTTCGAAGGGCCAAATATAGAAGTATTTTCTGTGACTGAGGCTGTCTGTTCTATACATCTCTGAACCAGTTTGGCTTGGTTCAGTTGTGAGTAAGGAGGCAGACAAGCAAACCAGAAGAGGCCTGAATTTTTTTAATTAGGTGAACCAACGCAATAACCAGAGTAACAAAAAAATATGGATTGCAGCCCTGCTAGAATAGAACTTTAATCTACCTCAGGATAGAACAACCAAGTCTTTTGCTTGATAAAGTGGGAAACAATGATGCCTATCTGATATGACAGCTAACCTTGTCACTTTGAATATGTGACATTCTGCAGTTTCTCCATTAATGCCATCTCTTGCATCAGGCTCCTAAAAGGACTCACTAAGTGTCTTCCAAGTATCTCATTACAGGGCTTCAATCTATGATTTTTCTGTTCCACTTATTATTCTTGTTCAAAAATTTAGGTTTCTTCTGATTTTGCTTTGTTGATCATGACTGAACTGATTCGAACTGGTTTGAAATACTGCTTTTCCTTGGATGTTTTCAAGTAGTCAGAACTTGCAATATCTCAGAGGCAGTGAGCACAATCTTTGCTGGGCCATAAAAGATAAAGCTGGGGAGGACTGGGAATAGTCTATATAACTGGCCATAGCTTAGCAGATCTGGATGATATGTATTGAGGCTTATAAAAGGAGCAAATGCTGCATGGAGAAGGCTGAGTCTGACCTCTACTACCTTCCCAAAGAAGAACTACCCCCATTAATGACATCCACAATACCAAACAAATAGCTACAAAGTCAGACATAGATCCCCCACCCTCAACCTAATCTTGCTAATCACTAGGTTTGAAGTTCATTGCAAATTGACTCACAGACGTGACTTTACTCACAATTGTGGAGTTTATTAGGGAAAATAGTTTGGGAGGTGGGGAAGGCAAAGGATATCACAGAGTAAAAATCCAGTTTAGTGAACAGCAGCCTCAAGTCAGATTAATAGCAAGACACAACTCCTTAATTAAATTTCTGGTTGTCTCCAGAGCTCCATAAGGCTACACCTTGCCACAGTGTAGCCAGCTCTCCCTCTTATTTTGGCTACACAGCTGTTGATGGTGTAGAAAATGTGGATCAATGGTGAACCATGTGTCTGAAATTGAGGCAGCTAGAGATCATCTCCCCAGTGGGGGCTAAGGCAATGGCTGGAAAAGCCATTTTCTTTCTTTTGTGTGTGTGTTCATTTTAATTTTATTAAAGAATATCTTTTTTTTTTTAAATTCTCAAAAAAACCATTTTCAAAAGTCCTAACACCACAGGGCTGTTTGGGAGAAAAGACAAAGAATCTTAGACCTGCCAGATAAAGAATGTAGGCAAGAAACTAATTTCTTTTGCTACTGAGGTCTCTGATAGTTGGTGGGTTTGTTTTTTTTTGTTTTTTTTTTTTTTTTTTTGCTTGTTTGTTTGTTTGGTTTTTTAAATGGCTGTGTATTTACAAAAGTCTATAGGACTCATTAACTTGAAGTCAGTTTGTAAATTTGGAAAGAATTGGGATAGTAAAACTGGCTTTTTCCTAGTGCATCAATATATAGGGCCAGCTGTGTGAAGGAGAGGTTGGCCCTATCGGTGAGAGTAATTGGTAGCTTAATTTAGTTCATTCTTAAAGTTTATCAGTTGATAGCAGTATATCCTAAACACTCACAGAAGTGATTACTAATGGTCTTTGCCACAGGTCACCTTCTCATGGAGTAGGTTATGTCCAGTTGAACTATGTCAGGTCAGCATAAGGTGAGTCTATGAAGAAAAGCCCTTAACTCTGGTATTGTTATACATACCAAAACCTAGTTCTTTCCAACCATGGTAACTCTATGCGTAGTGAGTAGACCCGTACTGCAGATGGTTTTCACTGGCTGATTTTTCTGAAGTAAATTACCAGACTTTTGATCCAAGAGATGCCTCTCTGGGTGGCCTTATACCACCAATCTGTTATGGGGCAACTGAGCATGTTAAGTGTTTGCACCACCTGGAAGTCTACGTTGTGTTACGTATTTTTTAAATGGATGCAAAATTGCCATTAGCTTCTTGTATTGGACTTGTTTTCCAAGACAGTGGGAATATTTCAAAGCATTTTTAAAACATGAGTTCATAATTCAGGAAGGGCTATTTGAATTGTGGAAAATCAGTTCAGATTTGTTTCATTGGGTCTAAAGGAAGTGATTCAAAGTACAAGTAAGCAGATGATACAGTAATCTAAATGAAAGGTTTCGCTGGGCCTCCCTGGTTTGATTCTTTCAGTTTCACTTGATTGTGAAGGAAAGTACAGCTAGTAGGGAATTCATTCTCAGCAAGTGGCCACCAGTGTACTTAGCTAGAATACTATTACTCTCTTATCTCTCAGTTCTTTAATACCTCTAGTCTTTGGTCTGGCCCACCATTTTCAGACATTTCTTTCTCTGATTAAGACTCAAAGCAACTTTGCAGGTTAAACCTTCCCACTGTGTTTTTATGTGGACTGCTGTGCTAAGAAGAAAAGAATTTTTGAACACAGAAATTTAAGAGTGGTTGCCTTTCTTCAAAGGTAGTTATTGAGGAAAAGAAGAGTTTTTTTAAAAAAATATTCAGAGTTTCCCTCAAATCTGTCAGGTTGCCAGACCTGCATATGGTATCACTTCTCCACCTTCCTCCCAGGAGTAGGAAAGGCATGTGTTCTTGGTGGAGAAGCAGAGAGCTACTGCCACATATTGACTGTATAGTTAAGTAACAGGCTGCAAGCATGTTAACCAGAAAAACACAGTTCTTCCGCCTGCTGATAAAAGCTAATCCTGGAGACAGAGTAGATATTTATAGGCTAGGTTACCAGTGTGGGAAGAGCTCATGTTTAGTCAGCACTTTTAGGGGGGGAAAGCCAGGCAGGGTTAAAATGAAGTCAACAAATTCATTTCACTTGGATCCTCAGTCAATACCCATGGCAGCAGCCTAGACATCAAAAGACGTGTTGCATTGGGAAAATCTGCTGTCAAGAAGCTCTTTAAAGTGCTAAAGAGCAAGACTATTAGTTTAAAGACTAAGGGCTTGATCCAAGCCATAGTATTTCCAGTTGCTTTGTATGCGTCCAGAAGTTGAACAGTGAATAAGGATGAAAGAAGAATCGACGCCTTTGAATTGTGGTGCCGAAGAAGAGTACTGAGTATCACATGAACTGTCAAAAGAACAAACAAGTCTGTCTAGGTGGAAGTGCAACCAGGGTGCTTTTGGAGGCATTGATGGTGAAACTTTGTCTCATACACTAGAGACATGTTGTCATGAGGGAAAAAAGATTATCATTCTGGGAAAGGTGGGAGGGTGCTTGGTCATCATGAAGCATGCCCTTTAAGATGCCTGCTTTCTAGAAGGGTGTCCATTTGTATGGCATCTGAAACCTTAGCAGTATTAAAGGCTGTTAAAAGCAAACACCTGGAGGTGCCCAGGACACTCATTTAGGGTGTATTCTTGGGAATTGTGATGCCTGAATTTGCGGAATGGTGGCCTTTCTGAGCTGAACTGTCTGTCTGTCCAAGGAAAGGACTTTGATTCAGCACATCATGTAAAGAAGGAAAGAAAATGGAAAAATAAGAAAGATTGTGATTTAGAGCAAACCTAGCAATAATTTGGTTAAGTTTAACACAATTACAAGTTTTTCTTTCCATTCATCAAAAAGATCATCTTTGATCTAAGGTCGAAAGGTCTTAGGTTGATCAATGGAGTAACACCCAGCTATAGATAGATAGTGCTGAAGATTGCACTGGAACGTAGAGAAGCCAAAGCACAAGGAAGAATCTAAGACACTAAAGAGCTGAACAGAAGATTCCAAAAGGCAGCACGGAATGACAAAGCAAAATACTACAATGAAACGTGCGAGGAGCTAGAGTCGGAAAATCAAAAGGGCCGAACTCGTTCAGCATTTCTTAAGCTCAAGGAACTGAAGAGCAAATTCAAACCTCGAGTTGCTACAATCAAGGATGCTTTAGGCAGAATGTTAAATGATCCAGAAGGTATTAAAGAAGATGGAAGGAATATACTGAGTCGTACTGAAAGGAATTGGTGATGAAGGCAGAAGTTCAAACTGCTTTGAAGGAAATAGCAAAAAATAAGGCCCCCGGAATAGATGGTATACCAACTGATATATTTCAGCTAACAGATGCTGCCGTGGATGTGCTCACCAAGTTGTGCCAAGAAATCTGGAGAACAACCACTTGGCCAACTGACTGGAAGAGATCTATATTTGTTCCCATCCCAAAGAAGGTGACCCAAATGAATGTGGAAACTATTGATTTCACATGCAAGCAAGATTCTACTGAAGATTATCCAAAAACGACTGAAACAGGACATCAGCAGAGAACTGCCAGAAGTCCAGGCTGGGTTTAGAAGGGGTCGTGGTACTAGGGATATTGTAGCTGATGTTAGATGGATCTTAGCTGAAAGCAGAGAATACCAGAAGAATGTCTATCTGTGTTTCATTGATTATGCAAAGGCATTTGACTGCGTGGATCATAACAAACTGTGGCTGACTCTGAGAAGAATGGGAATCCCAGAACATTTAATCGTGCTAATGCGAAACCTATACTTGGACCAAGAGGCAGTCGTCCGAACAGAGCAGGGTAACACTGCATGGTTCAAAATTGGGAAGGGTGTACGCCAGGGATGTGTCCTGTCTCCATACCTTTTCAACTTGTATGCAGAGCAGATTATCCAAGAGGCTGGGCTCTATGAGGAGAAGTTTGGCTTTAGGATTGGTGGAAGATCAATCAATAATCTGCGTTATGCAGATGACACAACCCTGCTTGCTGAAACTGAGGAGGACCTCATGCACTTACTGCAGAGGGTCAAGGGCTGCAGCCTTCAGTATGGACTGAGGCTCAATGTCAGGAAGACAAAAATTCTCACCACCGGACCAATCGGTAGCATCAGGATGGATGGCGAAGAGATTGAGATTGTTCACAGCTTCAGTTTGCTCGGCTCCACGGTCAACACTCTTGGCACCAGCAGCCAGGAAATGAAAAAATGTATCGCGATGGGAAAGTCTGCTGTTAGGGACCTCTCTAAAGTACTCAAGAGCAACGGTGTCTCTCTGGAGACTAAGGTGCACCTGATACAGGCCATGGTTTTTGCGATCACTTGTTATGCATCAGAGAGCTGGACAATGACTAGGGAGGATAGAAGGAGAATTGACACCTTTGAGCTGTGGTGCTGGAGAAGAGTATTGAATGTACCATGGACTGCCAAGAAAACAAACAGATTCATTGTAGAGAGGGTTAAACCAGGCTGCTCCTTGGAGGCAAGGATTCTGGGGTTTTGCCTGACATACTTTGGACATGTTTGTAAGGAGAGACAGGTCTTTAGAGAGGGACATCATGCTGGGTAGAGTAGAGGGAAAGCGCAGGAGGAGAAGACCCTCAATGAGGTGGATTGATTCAGTGACTGGGGTAATCGGGATGGGTGTGTCAGAGGCAATGAGATTGGCATAGGATAGAGCACGGTTTAGGGCTGTTGTACATAGGGTCGCTATGAGTCGCAAAGGACTCGACCCAGCACATAACAACAACAACAACATAGATAATAGAGTGCAGAGCAAACCACACAATTTAAGGATCTAAACTTGATAAGGTGGGCCTCAAGTTTGTCCTAGGTTAAGAGGATGAGGGCTTCCAGCTTGATAAGGAGACACCTCTCTCCTTTAAAAATTATTAAAGAAATGCTAATTTTTCATTATTTTCTTACCTGTTGCAAGGAGATGTCTTTCAGTTTTCCTGCACTGAAAAGACATTTCTTCCTTTTAACGTATTATTATTGCCTTTTTTGCCTATTAAGGTACATTATTGTTAGGTACCTTTAAGGCAAGTCCCACTCATAACAACTCTATAAACAGCAGACCTAAACTCTGTCCCATCCTGTGCTAACCTCACAATCTCTGACACACTTCGAACCTATTGCTGCAGTTACTGTGCCAGTCCACCTGGTTGAGTCTTCCTCTCCTTCACTGCCCTTCCACCTTTCCAAGCATGATATCCTTTTCCAAGGAATAGCCTTTCCTAGCAACATGCCCAAAGTATGCGAGACAAAGCATCACCATTCTTGCCTCCAAGGAGTACTCTTCCCCAGACCTCTCTGTTTGTTCTTTTGACAGTCCATGATATGTCTAGAGCTCTTCTACCAACACCACAGTTCAAAGGCAACAATTCTTGAACCTTATTCTAGATCTCAGCAGTATAGCAAGTGATTGAAAAGACCATGGTCTTATCGCTCATTCATTGCCATCAAGCAGGAACCCACCCAGAGCTGAACATCTAGTGCGTTTCCAAGAGGAACCACTTAAGGAACCACTGATGGATTGAAAACAATAGAGAGGCTCCATCCTTGGGTTTGTTGTCATCATCGTCATAGTAGTAGTAATAGTAGTAGTAGCACCTCAGAGATATTGCAAGTTCTGTTCCAGACCACTGCAGTGAATTACACAAATGCAGTAGTCCATAGGGAATTGTGCTATTAACCTATAGATGATGAAGTGTCTCTGGTGTTACAAATCCACCTGCTATTTCTTGGAGAAAGACAAACTTCTCTTGAAAATTACTGGATAGACGTTCAGCTCCGATTGGGTTCCCACTTGATTGCAGTGAATGAGTATATATAAAGTTAAGTGCATCAAATGAAATATGAAATCTGTAGTTACAAATTTTGACTGCCTTGGTCTGTGGGAGAGTAGAAAAAGAATTACGTCTGGGGCTGACCACTTCTTTAGCAACTATCAAGTGTATCTTTTGTGTATTTATTCTAGTTTTAACAAACACATTATATAATTTAGGAGGTTAGAATTTAGAGCACCAGTTCTAGGGTGAGGCTTTCTCTATCAACTCTAGGCTGATATCTATCAGGTACTTTTATCTTTCAACACCTCTGGGCCTTGTGTCTAGGAGATTGTGCCAGAGCCCAGAGTGCAAAGGGAATGCTTTCTTTTTTTGTTGGTGGTACTGAGGTCCTTCTAATGTCTGCTTGATGGTTTAATTTTTTTTATATTTCAAAAGAGATTGAGTCAAGACACAAACTAATCCTGTAGATTTGTACTCTGCCTCATTAGCATATCGCCTCTTATCCTGCCTCATTAACATCACAGAGTTTAGTGAAGTGTGCCTTTTACAACCCAACAACCCGATCTTCCCTGAAGGGAATGTTGTCCCTGCTTTTATGTGGAATTTGGTTGGCTTCAGGCCAAGCTGCTTGGTGATGACTCATTTCCTGAATGGTGGACTATTCAGAGAGTTTCACTAAGGAATCCTTGTGATGTCCTGTCCCTGTCCTCTCCAGGAGCTAAGCAAGCAGCACGCTTTCTAACTAGCTGTTCTCTTATCTACCGTTGGTCCCCCTCACCATGTAATAATCAAATAACAACTCAGTCCACCGTTTCTTTTTTTCTCTTAGTGACTGAGATAACTTTTATTCTGAGCCTTTGTGTGCTTTTCCCCTTTTGAAAGCTCCAAATCCTGCTTAATCTAAGCAAAAAGCTTCTCGACATGACTCATCCATCAGCTGCCTCTTTGTGGTTATGCAGGAAGTGAAAATCTCCAGTCCAGATTACAAACATTGCAATTCAGCAGAAGCCATGGAAGACTTCATGAAGAGAATTAACTGCTATGAAGCCAACTATCAGCCCCTTGACCCTGATAATTGTGACAGGTAATACTACAAGGGGACTATCCCTGTTTTACTCACATTAGGATATTTAAGGTTTTCTTGAGGCTCCCTCATTACTTTTCAAAACGTCTTCTCCCACTTGCCTTCTTCCTTGAAAATACATACTCAGCACAATATTTTAAATGATATTGTTACCATAGGGTACATAGGATTTTTGAAGGCCTGTTATATTTTGGAAGTGGATGGCCAGTCCTTCTGCCTAGTCTCTCTTATTTTGGATGCTTAGCGTTAGAGCAATATCTGACAGAAAAACATTTTTCACTAGCAGATGAAAGACACTTCTCTTACAGAAATAACCAATACATTCACTGTTTTCCCTGCCACCCCCAGTCCCCAAGCATGTGTGTCCTGTCTCTTCCCTTTCCTTGCTACATCCTCATTCCTTGCACACCTGACTACCTGGTCAAACCCTCCTTTTTCCAGCCACCTCTTAATAGGATCACAAATCACTTCTGTGATGTCTTGCACCACAGACTGCTACTGGTGTGTTGGAATTAGTGAGACTGGCTCAGGACAGGAAAGGGTTCGGAGCTGCTGTACATAGGGTCGCTACAAGTCACAGGCGACTCAATGACACATAACAACAACAACAACATACTGTATTGGTTGTTTTTATTTAAGCCTCATCATGTTTAGAGTCAACAAGACCTTGGGAGGGCCTTTGTATTTAAAAGTCGGTTATTATATTTTTGAGGAACATTCTTCTAAGTGGTGTAGCACTCTTCTGTCAATATGCTGTACTGAGGTAACCTGCGGTTGCTGTGATGCTGAACATTGTGCCGTTGGGGTGTCAAATGGCATAATGGTTACCCATGATGGACAGTGTTTGGTGGAGCTCCCAGGTTAAGACAGTTTTGGAAGCGGGAGTGGCATCCACTTCATAAACACCATTCCTCTAGAAACTCTATGAACTTTAATAAACAATGATAGTTATAGAAAGGCTTCAGGCCTTTTGTTCATAGGGTTGCTATGAGTTGTGCTTGACTGGACAGTAATCAACAACAACAACATTGTTACCATGAGGTGGACACCTTGGCTTTGGTCTTCCTCATTTGGCTAAAGAATTGAATGAAGTAGGAGAGACTAGAAGTAGCACAGTGTTAAATCAATTTTGGTGGCCCTTAAAAAAAGATGTTTGTAGTGTACAAGTATATGGAGACTCCTAAAGGAGCCATTGCTTGTTTTGCTTGAAATGGCCCTGATGTGAGCCGAGCCCTAGTTAGAACACACAGACCCAGTGAAATGTCGAGCTTACCGAAAGGAAAGGCAACAAAACAGGAAAGAAGGTTAAAGTAAAGGCAGTTCATTAGCAAAGATACATTACAGAGAGAGGAACGAATCACTCTGTATTGAAAGGGAGAAGTGGAAAGGACCATAGGGCATGAGGGCTTGAAAGTACATTCCAGAGAGAGGAATGGGTCACCTTCTGAAGAAAGTAATGGAGCGGATGCTAGAGTGTCATGGGCTTGCTTCCTTGGGCTTGCTTTAGGCCTTGAGTCTGGGCCAATGGGATGATGTCACAGGAAATTCAAAATTTAGTGAGTGGTTCTTCCTTGTTGTCATTCTTGACACAGTGCTTGCATGATGAGTCTCTAGAGCACCTAGGATACTAAATAAGCATACATTTGAGTCCTAATCTTGCTACTGTCCCTCTGATTTTTTTTTTTGCCTTCTTTTACTTTTCTGCCCTCCTTTTCTGGGAATCTAGCCAACCTCTTGGCCAAGCCCTCTGCTATGGAAGTTGGTTGCTATGCATTTACTCCAGCTCTTACAGAAAACAGGTTCAGTCTGTTCTCTCAAGGAACTTATGGTTTAACTTTGCAGTTCTGTTGAGGAATGAATCTTTTGGAAGTTGAGCCAGGGCATTTGTACATGATACTTACTGTGTGTGCTGCACTGACAGATGGGACATTCTGATGGCTGATCCTTGGTGGCATTTCTATTCAGGGACCTGTCACTTATCAAAGTGATTGATGTTGGCCGGAGATTCTTGGTGAACAGAGTCCAGGACCACATCCAGAGCCGAATTGTGTACTACCTGATGAACATCCACGTGCAGCCCCGTACCATCTACTTGTGCCGGCACGGGGAGAACGAGTACAACCTCCTAGGGAAGATAGGAGGTGACTCCGGCCTGTCCAGCAGAGGCAAGAAGGTAGGAGGAAGTTGAGGAATAGAGCAGGAAAGAAAGTCTCCTTTCTGTTAGGGAAGTTGTAGTATCAGTGGGGGGTGGAGAAGGTGGTGTATTTCCTGCTACTTCTGCCTTAGTTTGCTTGTGTGTATGCGTACATGTATGTATTGAAAAGGCACCAGAGTCTCCTGAGGTGTTGAGGAGAGATGACCCGGTGCATGCAGAGGGCTAGACCTAATTACTAGGGACTAGAGATAGTTGTTGTCAGGGTTTTCACTGTTTTAACTACCCTAAAGCAATAATCCTTCATGTGAAAGGTGAAGGAATCTTGCTCCTACTTTTAGAGAATCCTCAATGTCCAATACATGTCTTTTCCCTCTCAGTTTGCCAATGCCCTAAGCAAGTTTGTTGAAGAACAGAATCTGAAGGACCTCAAGGTGTGGACCAGTCAGCTGAAAAGTACCATCCAGACAGCAGAAGCCCTTAAACTTCCCTATGAACAGTGGAAAGCACTCAATGAAATTGATGCTGTAAGTGCCTGGATCTGACTGTGTGGGAGGGCTAGCAAGAGAGCGACTGTGGAGTCCTCTTTCCCCTGAACCAGTTAGAAAGAGAACATCCTGTGCTGAAGTTGGGTGTTGGGCAGCTAACCACAAGTTCGTATTCACATCATTCCTCAGGAGAAGGGACAATCTGCTCCTCTTAAGATTTATAGACCTGGATCCTGGAATCATGAATTTGACAGTGTGTTTCCTTTGATGTATTTAAAGAAATTGCCCCTGGGCATCTTGACACCTGAGATTTCTTATTCCCTTGAATGACTTCTGGATGTTTCTACCAGGGTGTTTGTGAGGAGATGACCTATGAAGAGATCAAGGAGACTTACCCTGAGGAATATGCCCTCCGTGAGCAAGACAAGTACTACTATCGCTATCCCACTGGAGAGGTATGTGTGTCCAGGCTGACTTCATTTCTTGCCTCTTTGCTATCCTCAGTCATTTGTTCACTCAGTAAATAATAATCAAATATTTATTTTTAGTGTTATATGTGGAGAAGCCAGTGAAGTGTCTTCCACAGAGATTAAGAGGGCTGCTGGTACCCAAAGGGATCTCTTAACTGAATTAATTGCTGTCAAGTTAAAACCAAGTCATAACTGACCCTCCAGTGGGTTTTTAGAGACTATAAATTGCATGAGAGGAGATTGCTTATCTTTATTTCATGGAGCAACGGGTGGATTCGAACTGTCTCCCTTTCAGTTGGCAGTACAACTCCTTACCCACTCAGCCACTTTGTGCATGACTGAGGGGTCAGCTCCAATGAAAAAGGAATTTGACATCCACCAATAATATCTGCGCTCCAGACTTTTGGTGACTGCTTTTCCCTAACACTTTCACCACTGAAATGAGTTCATTTTCACCTAAATTGAGCCTTGGAAGTAGCTTGAGGGAGAAGTATAATTGCTTTTTCCATTCAGTGCAAGTGACAGATGGTTTCTCAGAAAGAAAGATTGTTGTTGTTTGTTATTGTCCCAACACGAAGGTGTGGGATTGGCTGCAGACATGCTGGTTTGTTGCCAGCCTCATAGGTATTACCTTTTGTCATTTGTACTGACATGCATTGGTGCTCACAGAGGAACAGTTTCTCAAGCTTGGTGTAAAGCTTGCTTTGCCTGGGAAGCAGTTGCTGCAAGCACTGGATAAATAGGATCCTGAGAGTCTGACTGCATGCCTTGGGGTGGGGACCCCCCACCTTGTGACCCTCCTCAGCATTTGACATTTCTCTATTCCTAGGCCAGGGCTCACAGGCTCACACTGGTCCTCACCCATGAGGCCTGGGTTAGTAGGAGAGGGAAAGGTGGTAACAGTAGCTTTGAGGATCCTACTTATTGAGATAAAATTCACCATTTTAAGAATTTAAAGTACGCTGTTCAGTAACTTTTTGTATATTCACAATGTTGTGCAACTTTTGTTGTGTGCCATTGAGTCAACTCTGACTCTTAGTGACCCTATGCACAGTTGCTCTGAACCTTGCCCTGTCCTGAGCCAGCCTCATAGTCTCTGACAAAACTCCTCCTATTACTCCAGTTACTATGTCAGTCTATCTCATTTGGGGTCTTCCTCTCTTGTGCTGCCGCGCCATCTTTCCAAGTATGAAGTCATTCTTCAAGGACTGATCCCTCCTGAGAACATTCCCAAATACATCAGAGCTTCAAAATCTTTGCCTCCAAGGAAGAACTTGGTTTTACCCTCTCTAGGACAGACCTATTATTTCTCTTATTAGTGCACAGTATGTTCAGTAGTCTTCTCCAGCACAACTCAAAGGCATCCATTCTTTTCAAAGTTGAAAAGAATCAACTTTGGTCATTATCCAGCTCTCTGATGCATATAGTAAGTACTTGTGAAGACCATGGCCTTCATCAGACGCACCTTAGTCTCTAAACTGACATCATTGCTCTTCAGCACTCTGGTGAGGTCCCTGACAGCTGATTTTTCCCAGTGCAATTTGTCTTTTGATCTCCTGAGTATGAGTGCTAAGTGTGTCATTATCTAATCACAGTGTTTTCTAAAGTTGTAAATGGCTATGTAATTAAGACTGTCTCCTCTTTGTCACGTGGAGAAACTGATAGATTTGAACAACCCAACTTCCTTTTGCCCTTGTCTCCTGACAACCACTAATCCAGTTCCTAGTGGCACAGTGGTTAAGTGCGCAATTGCTAACCAAAAGGTGGGTGATTTCAATCCACCAGCTGCTGTTTGAGAGAAAGAGAGATAATCTGCTTCCCTAAATAGAGCTTTGGAAACTCCATGAGACAACTCCTCAAGAAACTCCTCTGTCCCAAAGGTTTACTCTGAGTTAGATTGATTCGAAAGCAGTGATTAGGAGTAGATTTTGGATTTTTCATGTAAATGAACTCAAGTAGTATGTGGCTTTTAATGTCTTACCTATTACATTCAGCATAGTCTACTCAGGGTTCATTCGTGTTATAGCATGTATTGGTATGCAATGACGTTCTATGGCTAAGTTATTTTCCATGTTGAGAAGTAGAAAAGAAAGGCACTCAGAAAGCAAGTATGCTTACTGATGTATTTACTCCTCAGAAGAGCATGTCCCCAAATTCTTGTCAATATTGGGATGAGTTGCCTTTCCTAGTAAGCTTCTTGTGCTTCACTCCCTAGTAATAAGGTCACCACTCACCCCACACCCATACTGGCATGCAGTATTATAATATCAAAGGGTATTAACTGAGTAAGTGTTCATAAGAGTTCTTGGCTGTTGTGTTCCCATTTGCCTTTCTTTCCTGTCCTTTTCACCTTCTGAACTTTCTATGTGGACAAATGTCCCTTTTGATCTAGAACGGTTGGGGTTGGTTGATCTGAAGTGCCCATTCCTCCCTGGTGTGATTACTCACCTTATAGACTTGTCTATTGTTTGCCTGAGAGTTGAGTCATGGGAGTACAGTCAGTTCCAGACTTGAAGGATGCCTAAGGGCTGTGGTTGTATTCTTTGGCTCTGGTTGAGGAGAAAGGTGTGCTGGTTGGCAGAGCTCCTACCCTTCCAATGTGCATGTCTTTTCTAATGCAAGGACCTATTCCTCTGGTTTGCAGTCATACCAGGACTTGGTCCAGCGTCTAGAGCCAGTTATCATGGAGCTGGAGCGGCAGGAGAATGTGCTGGTGATTTGCCACCAGGCTGTGTTGCGTTGCCTCTTGGCCTACTTTCTGGATAAGAGTGCAGGTATTGTCCATCTTCTGAAGTTTTCATGTGTGGGGGGATCAGGAATGGTGATGCTTCCTACTCAAGGAGGGAGGAGGAAAAGTGATTCGAGTGCAGTGTACCTGTGGATTCCATCGTTTCCCACCAAGAAACCGCTTCTGTGGCTGTGTTATTGAAAATGAGAAAGTTAATGTCTGTGTCTGACTGCCCAGCCCGCAGAGGAGTGCTCTCTGATATGAACCTCCTTGCTAATCCTTGGGAAACCCTTCACACAGTTTAGTGCGCAGTGTGCTTACAAGAGTCGTAAAACAGCCTCCACAAAGTCCTTGGCTTCCACAGATCTTAGGGTCTTTGGGGCAAGTTGAGATGAGAGGAAAATCTGTTCAAACCACCTCTAGAGATCAAATGGCCCTGAGTAATCTAAATATGCTATTGACGGGCAGGTCTTGAGTCTGCCAAACGTTGATTGGATCCTAAGTTAACTTACCTAATTAAATTTCTCTGAGAATGTCTCTTCTTCTTTTTTTTATAAAAAAAAAAATCAAAACAAAAAACCACCATGAATTCTGACATTGTGCAATGGTGGATTTTTCAATTTTGTTCCATGACTGGTATGTTTTTCTGTTTTGTTGGTGTTCTGACAGACAACTCCTCTCTCAGGGCAACACGACCGAAGTTGCCACTATAGACTGAACGTGGGTGTGTGCCAGTCTAAATCTTCCTGACTCAAACCTCATAACTTTCTTGGGGTTGTATGGCTTTATTTTTCAGAGGAGATGCCCTACCTGAAATGTCCTCTTCACACGGTCCTGAAGCTGACACCTGTTGCTTATGGTAAGTGACGTAGCTGCTACCAAGATACAGTCCCCTGTGCCTACAGCTCATGGCAGCTGTGGAGCTTTTCGCAAGGCCCACCCCTTGTTAACCGAAGCTGTGCTTCCCCCCTGTTGTCTCCCCCTCAGGCTGTCGGGTGGAATCCATCTATTTGAATGTGGAGTCTGTGAGCACACACCGGGAAAGGTCAGAGGTGAGTATGGACCTCAGTACCTCCCAGTCCCTCAGCATCCCACCCTACCCTGCATCACATGAAACACCCCTGTGGAGAAAGAAAGGCCTTATACACTGAAGAAGAATCAAGTCTTCATTTAGTTGTTTATAAATGCTGACATTTATTCACCTTTCAGCTGATTCTCATATAGTAATTTTTCTAAATTATTATAAAAATACATATATACACACACAATCCCATATTTGTTTTGTTAATGTTTTTCACATGTATAACTGAGTTATATCAATTTTATCAGTAATGCTGTTTGCTACCATAATTAATTTGAAATAGGCCTTCTGATTTTCTTCCCTCCCTTTTCCCCCCATCTGTGTATTCTCTCTCTCTTTTCTCTTGTTGACTTCTAGGAGGGTTTTTTGTTCATTTGTTTTGGTTCTCCCTCCCCCCGCCCCCAATCCAATGCACTTATTTCTAGGGTTTTGAACCAATGCAAACTGGTTAAATCATGGCTGAGAAGCAAAATCTGAATAGACTAAACTTTAAAAATTTGGATATAAAATGGAATAATGGAATAGGGAAAATTGGAAGGAGAAACTTGAAAGAGGGTGGTGAACCCTTTCAAGAGATTGATTTAGAAGATTGGATTATTGCCAGGGTTGTGGAAAGTGACGCACATTTAAAGCAGCTGGTTGGCAGCCATCTTTGAATGGGGCACTACTCTTTCCAACTCTGCCCAGCAAAAGCTTTGGTTGCTATGTAACATGCACACTGTCCTTGCTTTCTAAGAGGGGGGATTAAGTTTCTAGCAAAGGCTTGACCCAGAATTTTTCCTGTCCCAGTTGTGTTCTAGTTCAACTCCATTACACATAATTTGAGTCAATTTTGGTTTTGTTGCACTGTGACTGAGGTGGGTGGAACAGGTTCAAAAGCCTCTCTCTCCCCCATTTCTATCTGAGTCTCAAAGAGGAAGATGCATTTTCCGCTTTTAAAAATAACCACAGCACAATTATCATTGTCTTTTCAGATTTCAGAATCACTGTTAAAGCAGAATTAGGTTTAATCATCTGTGTTTAGGTACAGTGTTCTCAAGATGGTGTTAATACAAAACCACAAGACTCCATAGTTAGGTTTTGTGTGATTTCTACATCAGGAGAGTTTTGGTAGTCTGTCAGGTGGGAACTCTTTACCTAAACAGGTCAGAGTTCTGCCCAGATGTATGTGGTGAAAATCCCCTTGAATTAGTACTATACCAGCTGTCAAGATAGAATAATTATAAGTATTAGTCCAACTCTTTCTTGTGTATCAGGTGTGGCATTCTGTCTCCGGAGACCACCCAAACAATTGACTGCTTTGCTTTCAAGGAGCTCAGGTAAAAGGTTTGGCATTCAGGCGACATGAGCTGTTGGCTCAGTTTACTGTCACTGCTTTCGGATGTGGTCAGGGAGCTGTTCCATTGCCTGAAGGAGCAGCCTTGGCCAGGAAAGGGTGGTGCAAGCCCTCTTCCTGGCTCTGGCCTGATGCCCTTACGCTTGCTTGGTTGGGCATAAACTTATCTCCAGTGATGCCAGAACACTTTTCTGCAGAGGACTGGGCAGGGTTCTGACAGTTGCAAGCCTGGACCCAGGCTTCTGGGCCATGAGCTACAGAATGACAGACAGTAGGACTTCAGAACCCTCCCCTCTGTTAGACAGCAGAGGCCTGCCTCGTCTGAGATATGGGCTTCACATTCTTTTTTAGTTTTGCCCGAAAGAGGACCCACCCTCAGCCTATAGCAGCCTGTTGTTGATCACAAGGCTGGTGGTTGGACCTGACTGGTGGGTTCAACTTCCCTCAGGTATTCAGTACCTTTAGTCTCTTGACAGATTTTTAACCTTTCACAGGGCATTTCTGTGAAGCATGAGTTGTTTTCTGTATATGCTGCAGGAAGGGAAAGGGCTCTCATCCTGGACCAGCTGGTCAGTGGAAGGGCAGCTGAACAGATATGCCTTTCTTTCTTTTCCTCTCTGTGCCCCCCTCTCTGTGTTTACCAGTAAGCATTTCTTCATGCATTCTTCTATATTCTTCATATTCAGATCTCTCTCCTCGTATACTCCACACCCCCTGTGCCTTCCTCAAAAATCCAGAAGCAGGTCTCTTTTTTTATAGACCTCATTATCTAATTTCACGGAATAACTTGTCTGTGTTGAACCAAAGTGGAGAATTTATACTGGTGTCCTTCTCTCCCTTGCTGTGTCTGCTGTACTGGGCACACATCTGTTTGCCCTTGCTTGTGTGTATCTTTTGGAACGATCCAGGAAAGGAGCATGTGAGAAAGTCATCCCTGTTCCTAACACCTGGGGTCATAGAACACTGCCACGGACCATGGTCCTAGGATCTTCCCCTCCGTCAATCTAATTTCATTTCATAGACTCTGAAAACAGAACTTTTTTTTTTTTTGGCTTATTTACCTCCCGCCTCCTTGTAACTGTCGCCTTCTCTCTTTTGTCTTTGTCTCGCTTAGGATGCAAAGAAGGGACCTAACCCGCTCATGAGACGCAATAGTGTCACCCCACTAGCCAGCCCTGAGCCCACCAAAAAGCCTCGCATCAACAGCTTTGAGGAGCATGTGGCTTCTACTTCTGCTGCCCTGCCCAACTGCCTGCCCCAGGAGGTGCCCACGCAGCTGACTGGACAAGTTAGTTGACTCCCTTTTCTTTCTTTGCAGTCACGTTATCCGTCTGTGGGTGGGGAGAAGCGTACCCTCTGGGGTATGTTGATGGTCTCGGACTTGGGGGAGTGGAGTGCACGTGTATGTATGTGGTTTTGTATGTATTTGTGTGTGTGTGTGCATATGTGTGTATAAATATAAAAAAAAGTGCATGAATGTGGGATGTGTATGTATGCGTGCAGGAGACTGGGGACATGGGCTGAGGGGAGACTGTTCTTCTGATATCTGTAACCTTGAGGAGGGGGGCCCTTCCTTGCTGGCACTGATTGTGACTGTGCACCTCCTTTCAGAAAAGGGCAGGCAGAGTAGAAGAAATAGTACTGAAGAACTTGAGTTCCATTCACATTTGAGAATCATTTTCTCTAAGACAAGTCTCCAGACCACTTCCAGAAGTCTGTCCCTTCTAGCTCTGAGTATGTAGCCTTTTGTGTGTGGCCCAAGGATTTCTTTTCTGTCTCATATCTGAGTATTTTCACTTCCCTTCTTCTCCATTGAAAAGCCCTGGTCCTAAAGGCCCCACATATCTTGTCCTTTCCTCAGAGATCAACATGCCCCTTTTAGAACCCGGCAGCCTGATTCTCTGAATATGGCTTCTCTGTCACGTAACATGACAGAGTTACTTCAGTGAATAAGGAGAGGAAGAAAACCCCCAATAAAACCAACACCAAGTGATTGATTTTGCTTCTTTCTTTAGCTATGGAGGTTAGTGTGAAACGAATTTGGCTCTTTGCTGTTAGTTTTTGGTTTCATTTTTGTTTTCCACAAAACTGATCTTTTCCTCAGACTGCCCACAACCTTTTGCAAATGTGTGAGACGTTGGAATCACTGGACACAAATATTGTTCCTTCTCAAGAATCTTCATCCTTCACCTTGAGCCTAGTCTCTTACAAAAAAGAACATGTGAAGTGTCAAATGTGCTCCAGACTTTCTTTTTTCTCAAAGCCTGCACGTTGTTCTTAGATTTTCCCCACAGCTTACTTAAACTTGATAGACAGGGTCTGGAAGAGGAGCTCTGGTGGTGTATAGTCTGTAGGGAGTTGTGTTGCTAACTCAAAGGCAGCACCTCTCTGATGGTTCAAATCCACCAGCAAGTCCATGGGAGAAAGATGGGCGGCCTCCTCCGGTGCAGTTTACCACCTCTGGAAACCCACTGGAGGGCCAGCAATCAATTCTGAAAAATGACTATGAGTTTAAGGTTTTGTGGGTCTGGAAATGTAATGAGGAGAGCACTGAGCTATCTCAGGCTGGCCATAACCTCCTCAGGCCCCAGTTTTCTTATGAGTGGAATAATATCTTCTGCAAAGGCAAATCCACTGGAGTCTAACATGCCAGGTGTCTAACACAATACCCTGCACATAGGATTGTGCTCCATAACCCTTAGAAGACAAGGGTCTAGGAGTCTGGAGACCTGGCTTCTGGTTTTAGCTTTGCCATTAGCACTAGATGAAGGATTTGAATTGTCAAGTTACTTTTACCTCTCTAGACTGCAAGCGACTAGGTAAGACTTGGAGACCACCAATATATAGTCCTTTCCAGTGTAATAGCTGAGAACAGCTTGGGCAGGGTTTGTCTTAGATGGTGATAAGAGCTCTCTAAACCTAGTCCTATAGGACAGAATGGCAGTATTCTAGTCGACTCCCCAACCCCCTTCACTGCCCCATGGCTTTGAAAGGAGAGCTCTTCAGTGGCCTGGAGTCCTTGGCATAGCCAGGGTGGGAGGTTTGACATGCCATTGCCCCAACAGAGTTCACCTTGGTTTCAAGCTACTTGGCCCTTTCTCCCTACTGACTTCTCTCTCAACTTTTTCTCTCTGCAGCCTTTGCTAGGGAAGGCCTGTTTGTAAGTATTTTTTCTCTGAATAATTTTGCTGTGCTTGATTCATTCTTCTTGCTTGACAGTTTGGCTCCCCATGTCCCCTGCCCCTTGCTCAAATATTGAGGTTAATGACAGAAAGTCTGAAGTCATCCATAGGGAAAGGAGGAGGTGGGCATGAGAAAACCGAGCAAAAAATCCATGATTTCTAGAAAAGAATTTACAAGGATGTAATCACAGCTGGTTTCTGCTGTGTTCTGATGCTGCTGCTGCAGACTGCTTCTCACTCCCTCTCAAGGGTTCTGGGTTGTTGTTTGCAGTTCAAATGGTTTGTGGCTTGATCTAAGTCCATTTCCCCCTTTTTAGAATCAGATTCAGCCTGCTAGGCCTGTGTATTGTCTTTTGAGTGCCCTTTCCCTCCCCTTCTAGAACCTTTTCATTTTGAAAGGGAAATTTTCTCACAGTGTAATCTGCAAAACAAATATACTAGGAGGTGCTGAGGTAGGGAGGGCGTTGTAGGCCCAAGTCCTGCAACCTTTTCCTCCCTATCCTGGCGTGACCCCCCCCCCCCCAGAAGGCACTAAGGAGAACTCTGTGTTCTAGAAGGAAAATGTTAATCAGAATCGGAGTTTTCCTGTACCTGAGCCTGCCCACCCTCCCTAGTCATCCCACAATTGGTTGCAGATGTGGATAGAGCCAGTTGGTGTCCCTCTGTCCTCTTGTCCAGGGCTCTCTGGCAAAAAGTTAAGCACTAGTTGTAGCAACCACAAAATTCACTCTTTCCATTGCTCCAGTGATCCCCAACCTCAGCAGGCACCCAGGCCTTTACAAAAAAAGTTTTAATAACAACCACCTGAACTATCACTTCACCCCCATCCTACCTCCAAGTCATTCCTACGCTCTTGTCCGTTTTTGATTACTAGGTTTCCTTGACTGATCTGTGCTAATATGGGAAAAGATTGTTGAGTTCAGCCTGATAGGTTCCAAACCAAGATGCCCAGACATTGAATGGATTCTCTGTTGAGTGTCCTAGGTGGGAAATCTTTACAGAGGGACACTGTCCGTATTTTTCCTGCAGGGTAGGTGGTGGAGGGAAATCACCAAGCCTTGGGTGGGTGGCACAATACCTAACACACTGTATGCCCCCCGGGTTCTTCTAGCTTATATTGTTGTTGTGTGCTATTCGCTCCAGATCTACTCACAGCAGACCCTCTAGCAGATTTTCAGAGCTGTAAATTGCATGGGAGGAGATTGCCCATCTTTCTCCCGTGGAGCTAAGTGGTTGATTGGAACCACCTGCCTTTGGATTGGCAGTGCAACTGCTGCCATGAAGTCAATTGAAAGCCCTTAAGTGTCAAAGTAAAACTGGACTTAACAGCGCTTTCAATGGCTGATGGTTTTGGAAGTAGTAATAGATTGCCAAGCATTTTTTTTCTGAGGTGCCTCTGCATGAACTTAAGCCTTTTTAACCTTTCAGATAGCATTTTGCGCATTTGTGCTATCTGGGGCCTGTAGTGGTAGCACTCACAAAAAGAATGTGCTTATAAACATTGACTGTCCTTGGTCCTCATGAGAACTTTATAAGGTGGCAGGGCAGTTAATGTCCCTGTCTTACCGACTAAGGACTGCGGTCACGTAACTTGCCCATAGTCGTTCAGCTAGTAACACCAGAATTTGAATGCATTTCCTAATTCTGAGAGCTGGCCACTTTGTCCCTACTGGCTTCTAGAGACAGCCAGCGTACTACTTCCTTAGCTCTCTCCAGAGGCACCCGATGTCTGCAGCCATCAGGTCTTGTCCAGAGCTGTTGAACTTGCCTGCTCACTGAGTACTTTCAGCTCTTTCCTGGGACTAATTTGTGTTTACTTAATGGTGGACCTTCTCCACTAACTTACATCTTGACATAGTAGCAGATTTTTGTTAAACCCTTGATGCTAAGATTTATACATGGAGTTCTTTGGAATCAGAGGCTCACTTTATCTGAAAACTAGCCTTAGATTTGAACCACGTGGCTTTGTAGCTATTCAGCTATTCATATCCTATTCTTGTGACCTACAGCCTGATATCGCCAAGGAAGGAATTGTCCTACTGGGAAAGTGCCATTTGTGGTGTATCTCTAATTCTAAATTTGCATTTTCCCATCTCCAAATATAATAGTGCTTTAGTTAGAATCCCTCCTGCTAAGTAAAAATGTACCCTATGGACCTGCCCCTTCTGACTGTACAACAGGCTCTTATGTTCAGCTCAACCTGGGAATGTGATGCTCACAGAGGCACTTAGAGCTGTGTAGATGTGGCTGATTCCAGGAAATGACCTGGGTACGAAGGACCAAAATTGTTAAAGTCAGACCAAGTGGGCTTTGAATCTTGGTTCTACTACCCTCTTATTTTTGGAGCTCTGGGCAAGTTAAATTTCCTCACGAGGGGACAGGGGTGACAAGTTGAGCTGCTAACTGAAAGGTTGGCAGTTCAAATCCACAAGAGGAGAAGTGTTGACAGTCTTCTCTTTTAAAGATTTATAGCCTTGGAGACCTGATAGAGGGTTGACTGAGTAGCACTTGATGGTGGTGGGTTTGTGGATACTGAGAATTGAGGTACAGCACTCAGCACAGTGTCTGACACATGGTGCCTGAGGTGGATAGTTTCTATGACTTTTAGGTGGTGGATTTGATGCCTCCATGACTCAGTGGACACATCAGGTGGCAAGGTTTGGGCTACAGCACTCCTGTGTCTTCTGCACTTAGCCAGTGGGTTTCCTCCTCATGAACAGCTTAGCACTTACAGAAATCTCTTTGTGGGACAGCCCTCAGGGTCATGAGGTTTATAGCCCAGTTATTCATATCCTGATGTCTGCTGCCCGCAGTTTTGGCTTCCCGGTAAAGCAGAAGTGACAGCCCAGGACACAGTGCCCTGCAGGCTTCTACCCAGGCTCCACTGGCCGCTCTGGGACAGAGACCTTCTGTCGTTTGTGATCCACCCTATACTTTTGAATGCATGCCAAAATGAAAGTTCTCTGCTAATGATGATTTTAGTTTTCTTTTTCCTTTGCCAACTTTTTTTTTTCTTTTCTCCACTCTGCTTGAAAGACGAACTGTCTGTCACATTTTCTCAAAGTTTTCTCCTTACTAACTCTTGGAAAGGTAAATGACTCGGTGCATGCCCTCCTCTGTCCTCACTGCATCTCTGAGTCCTGGCATCTCAGCCTCTCTGGCATCCTGCTCTGTGTAAGATTGGCCATTGTGAAGGATGTGGCTCATGTGTGTCAGTGCCAGACAATTTTTTTAAGAGCAGCACCATCGTGTGGTGATCCTTTCTTTCCCCTCTTTTAAGTCTGTCTCCTCCCCTCTGTGTGTCCTGAGCTGGGGCACCATGAGTGAGTGCTGTGGACATAGCTGTACCTTGTGCTCCTCCACTGTCGTTGTTGCCCTGACATCATTTGTGGGTGTTGTGAGCCATGTGCCCTGGCTTGTGTTAGCTGTGGCTGGGTCAGAGCCCCACCGCTGTGGGAGGAACTAGCAGAGCTCACTCTCCCAGTTCCAGAAGGTAGCTGTACTTCTCTCCAGGTGGGCAGATAATGATCACCTGCCATGAAACCTACTCATTGGTAGCATTTCAAACTTAGTGGTGATTTGAGGGCCAGGCCGCCTGGGTTCCCGAGTCTGCATGAACAGGTTCAGCTTAGAGTTGGCTTTTATGCTGCCTCAGGGCTTCGATTTTCTTGTCTAGAGACTTCTCCAGCCTTGTCAGTTCTCTCCAGTGTAGGAGTAGACTATCATGATCACAGCTTATTTGTTTTGCCTAAGGTTTGCGCGCTCTCTCCACTCCCTTGAAAAAGCCCCTTAGTGGAGAGACGCAGAGGATCTTAGAGAATTCATGCGTGTATTTCCTTTCTGGAGGGCTAGATTCTCTAGAGAATCCTCTGCTTGCAGCGGGAGCAGTTATGGTGCACATCCCCACTGCTGTTGAATCTGTTCCACCTCTTAGTTATCCTGCAGGGCACAGTCGAGACTCCCACAAGGTCTCCAGGGTTCTCCTCTTTGTGGGAGACGTCTTTCTCCTGTTGGTAGAAACAGCTGATCTTTTGATTAGTGGATTAAATACCTTAACCACAGAGCTACCAGAATTCCTTCTCATTTATCCCCGGATGACTTCCTTTTTCTGCTCAGGGAGTTTGGATTCTGTTCAGTTTCTTAGGGGTGAGAGCACTCTCAGAACAAGAGCAGGAGCAGCGGAGATACCTGCCTTCTCTGTTGGGGCTCCTCGCGGGTTCCCCCCACCCCGCACCGTACCTGGGCCTATCCTGCTCCATCCTCCCAGCCTAGCCATTGTTATGCTCCCTTTTTGCCAGGTTGGCATTCCTAGAATTTGGATCCCAAGAGCTAGGAATCTGAGGCTATGCTTTTAGCTAATATGGGAGAAGAATACTAATGCTTATTTAAAAGGTCCCTGGCTCATCCTTTCCTTGGCTGTGTCCAGGGAGAGCTCGCTGTCAGGGTAGAGAACAGCCATGGATTTCTAAATGACCGTGAGGGTGAGGATTTTTGAGGTTCACCGTTCCTCTCAGTGACCTGCTTCTCTCCTGAGCTGCTGGCTATGAGCTGGGTGGTAGTCCACCACTTGCATCCCTCGCCTGCTACAGTTAGATGATACACACACATCTCTAAGAGAATGCCCAGCCTCTGCCCAGCCCCACTGAGGTGTGACACTGACTGCCTGTCTTACATCACGTTTCCAGGACAACCTCTGGGCTCTCTTCAGTGTGTTTGACTGAGGACACTTTTCTTGACTTGTTTTCTCGTTTGGGATAGTGTGGGGAAGGGGTGAGCAGGGAGGATTCCTGGTGGCCTGGCTTTGAGTGTTTTTTTTCTTAAGAAACGCAGTTGATAGTAAGTAGTAACTCACTGTCCCCTTTCCTCTTTCTTCCCCAAAACAGAACATGAAAAGTTCCCAGAGCAACATGGACACCTCCTCCAGGGAACATTGAAGCAGATGAATCCAGTTCCACCCTATTTCTATTTCTGAAGCTTATCTTGTGCTCCTCCATTGGCCCAAATGATCCCAGGGACTTGTGAGATTGGGCGGAGGTAGTGGAGCGGGGTCTGCAGGTGGAAGAGAGCCTGCCCTCCGCTCAGTGTGTGAGGCCCAGTGCCTCGAAGGCCTTTCCTGTGCAGAACCCACTGCTTCCTGCATTGCCCTGCAGACCGCTGTCCTCTGCCTCCTCCAGTCTTCCAGGGACGTCTGGCCTCAGAGTCTTCCAGGAGGCTTGGAGAGGAGCGTGAACGAATGGTGGCTGAGACGCCGAAAGGCTCTGAGGAAGGAACCTTGGGTGACCATGTTCTGTTCTGTTTTGTTTGATCCTGGTCTGACAGGCTCACAGCTGGGAAGAAGACAATGGCAGCAGAATCCCAAAACTGTGGAGAACTAGATGGTAGTTGTTGAGCATTAAGGGATAATTTTAGACTTTTGCTTGACTCTTCAGAGCCTCATGGCCTGAGAAGATGCCTTCAGGAGAATGACTTGAGAACATGGTGATTTGGAGCTTGGGAGCTAAACTTGGATATAGAGAGTGAATGTCTTTTCCCCAGAGAAATCCCTGAGCCAAGATTTGCTTGTCAGCTAAAAGTGATGACACACCACTGACTAAGCTACTGGCCCATATGCTTCCCAGGTCTGTGTTTCGCCTTTGAAGATGTTAAGTACAGTGAATTTTGCTGAAGGATGCTAACTCAGGCCTCACTCTCAGAGAGCTCCTTGCTTCCTGCCTGTTTCTGGAAGCACCCAAGAGCTTCTCTCTCCTGGAGCCTGCTTGCTTTGCACTTTGTTATGGAAGATGCAGATGAGAAAGTTGCACTTTAGGGAATTTTGGTTTGAGTTAACCCTTAAAGGCCATGAGCTCTGAAAGAATTGGGGGATTTGGCATGCCCATGAGATGGGGAACCTTGGAGGGACCCCAGTAAATTGACCAGGGATCAGATCTTTGAGTGGTCACCAGACTGCCTCTGAAGCTTACATGGAGAAGGAGGAGAACCTGGTTTTCTCTCTTCGGGACTTTCCTCTTCCCCAATGCTTCCCAGGCATGACTGGTTCATGGAAGGCCTTATTAAATGCCATTTCCTCCAAGAGGCTGTGCATAATTTTCCATCAGGATTTGGCTCAGTTCTCTATGTTTTTCCATGTTATCTCTGTATGCTCTATTCTGGGCACCATGGGGAATGCGAAGTAATAAAATGTAGTACTTGCTTTGCCTTCATGGCACCTGTGATGTTGTGGAGGGCAGAATGGAGGGGAAGGATGGAAGCAAGGCTTATAGGACATGGGGTCCTAAATAATTCTCATTTCTGCTTGTTGACGTTTCCTCCATGTGCTGGGGACAGAGAGGTGTCTGTAGGCCAAAAAGAAACAGCTCAAAAAAACCTCTGTAAAGTTTGGCAAATGACACTTTTGAGGATCTCTGGAAACTGGTGCCAAAGGTCACTTACCTTTTCCTGCCTTCTGCCTTTGAGCCTGTGCATCCCTTTCCCTCAAGGGACTAGTTTCTGGGGATTAGACATCTAAAACTTTTAAAGAATTATTTCCTTTGACCCCAACTGGGGACATGCTTCAGATACCCTCCAGTCCTGAGGTTTCACACCCAACTATCCAGTTACTCCCTGCTCCCACCCCAATTTAATTGGCCCTGGCCTAAGAGGAGATGTATACATTCCTGTATTCCTATCTCCTTTCCCTGCTGTAGTGAGAATTGTTTGACACTGTGTGTGTGTGTGAGAGAGAGAGAGAGAATGTGTTAAGGTTAGTCATATTTTTAGACATGAAGGGCCTGCGACTTTGCTCTTGAATGGCTTTCTTATATCCTAACATTCTGCCAAGAATGGCCCTGTTTCTAGTTGTCAGAGCAGACTCTTTTTTCAATATGGACTTTAACGTCTTAAACACATGAGGGCTTTGAGAGGGGGCCTTTTCTTCTCAGACTACCTAAAATAAATACCTAAATAAGGCTTTGTGTACCATAGAACTTTAAACATTTGGTAAGGGGCTACCTGTGATGAGGAAGCTGAGAACATGAATACGCACAGGGAGGGGGGATCGTGGAGGAAAGAGGACTGCTGTTCCACTCAAAGGCATAGATGGCGGGTGTGCTCGAGCTGCAGGCCTGGAGCTTGTGCAGAGAAGACTGACCCTAACTCTCCTCCCTCCCCACCCCACCAAAAACACTGGGACCAATCTTTTTAACTTTGTATATTTGCTTTGGGGTGGCTGTCCCTCCTTCTCATCCTGTCCTGAGAGGATAATCGTGGGCAAAGCTCTTCACTGGGGAGGAGAAGAAAACTTTAAACCACACCAATGATGTTTTTTCATCTGTAATACTTGAACTTTATTTTTTTATTGTTTTGATAGCAGATATGCTATTTATTTATTTAATATGTACAAGAAAACCTAGACATAGGAAGCTGTATATAGGTTAGGTCTAGTTGTGAATTGGTTTGGGGGCTTTTTATGTGTGACTTATGACTTATTTTGTGTTCTGTATATTTGTGTGAATTAATTACCTGGAATGAAGCTATGCTAGCTTTCAAACAGGGAATGCCTTTCAGAAATTTGTATATTTTGCATTTGCCAGACCAATAAAATACCTGATTGAAATACACCGATAAGTATACGTCTGGTCTTTTCCTGGGGTTGGTGGGGAAAGAAGCCTGGACATTTTTATGGCACCCCAGGCACTATCACTTCAATCTGGACCTATTCCTGAGCTTCCCCTAAACAGGCCATTCAGATACAGATGATGCAGTACCTGCATTTGGGAAAATAATGTCCCAGGTCCGTTTTTATTTCCCCCTTCCAAATTTTCTCCCCCTAGCTATTTTAAACAGCTATTCTAATACAAGCATCTCATGACATAGCTGTGCCAGGGCAGAATTACAGGAAGACATAACTTTTTGTTTTGTTTCTCCTTATCTCAGTAGACCTTCTGTGACAAAGTTGTCCCTAAGTCTTTGCTTTATCTTGAACAAGTTCTTTTCTGCAGTTCAGTTTCTTCATCTCTGTCGTTGTGGAGACTCCTCAGGCCAGGCTTGGATTGCAGAGGCACCTCAGGTTGTACGGAAGCACTGAAGCATTCCCTTCAGGCAGCGGACCAGACCGGCAATGCTCTCTCTGGGGGCAGTGCTCTCGCTGGGCAGACTTTCCAGAATGCCCACTGCTGAATTCCAAAAATAGTGTTTACTCCTCAATTAGTCATCCTTTTGCTTTTCCAGACCTAGCTGTGAAGAGAACAAGAAGGAGTCAGCAATTTGGCACCTCCCTGCCCTCCCCAACTCCACTTGTGATTTGAGGGAAAAGTTTAGAGAGCAAATTAGTTTTCCATTCATTGACTTCCAAAGGTATTATCTGTAGACAATGGTGATGAAGCAGAGTGTTATGATCAAGGACCTCTCTGCCCAGGGATGGGTGTAAACACCAAAGTCCACATTTCAGCCAGGAACGCCTCACAAATTCTGAGTATTTTAGTGCTCGTTATGTGGTGGGGGCAGTCCCTGGGTGGTGCAAGTGTTAATGTGCCTGGCTGCTTACTGAAAGGTTCGAAGTTCCAGTCCACCCAGATGTGCCTCAGAAGAAAGGCCTGGTGATCTACTTCCAGAAAAGCAGCTGTTGGAAACCTTATGGAGTACAGCGCTGCTCTGGCAGACATGGATCTCTATCAGTTGGGTGTTGCTGCCAGTGGGTGCCGCAGAAAATGGCATTCTGACAGACATGGTTCACAGTTCTTGGTACCGAGTCACATCAGTCTTCTCAGGCTGTCTGCCAGACCAAGTAAGGCTGCTTTAAAAGGGTTGTCCCTGATGGCCTAGTTTATAACGTATGGGGCTGCTAACCAAAAGATCTACAGTTCAAAACCATTTGTTTTTTGAGGGAGAAAGATGGACAGACTTCCTCTCAGAAAGACTTCCAACTTCAAGACCAGTGATTTTGAAAATTACTTCATGACTTGGGAGAGACTTGAGAGCATAAGGACAGATACCGCATTATTGTAAAAACAGAAGGATAACAAGTCAGATGTTGATGTGGCTTCAAGGAGGGAAAGAGTGGGAGTAGAAGGGTGAGTATGGGCAAAGGAGACATCATAGAGACACAATTTGGTGGCTGGAGGGAGGGTGGGAAGGAGTAAAGGGAATTGGAAAGATCTAGAGGAAATCTGGAAAGACGGGATAATAGTGGTCCTGGTTGAATGTGATTAGTGTTAGAAAATATAATGAATGGGGATGATTGTATGAAACACAATGTGAATGAAGGATAGTGTGAAACAATGTATACAAAATTTGTATGCAGACCAATGTGGTGTTGTTAAGTGCCACTGAGTATGACTCATAGAGACCCTATGAATGAAAGACTTGAACACTTGTATAACTTTCATCCTTTCTCCAAGTTCATTGAGTTTCCTGAGACAACCTATTCTGGAAGTGGATGCCACTCCCACTTCCAAGCTTGTTTTAATCGGGGAGCTCCACCAAACACTGTCCACCATGGGTAACCATTATTGCATTTGACACATCTGTGTCACAGTGTTTAACATCACAACAACCATGAGTTACCTCTGTATAGCAAATGGACAGACCAGGGCTATACCACTTAGAAGAATGTTTGACCAAAAACAATTGGGGGGCTCTGGTGGCCTAGTGGCAAGAAGCTGCACTACAATCCCAGAGGTGCACAGTTTGAATCCACCAGATGCTCTGCCGGGGAAGGAGGGACAATCTCCTCCTGTACCAGTCAGATCTGATTTGATGGTACACACAAATAATAAAAATTTTTAAAAAACCCCACCAATTAAAACCAGGTCTGAGGGCCACAGATTAAAATCACCCACCTTTGGTGTGGTAGCATCATTTTCTATCCACTAAACCAACCGAGCTCTCTCTATGTTGTTGTTAAGTGGTGTTGAGTTGTAGATGACTCGTAGCAACCCTATGAACGGAAGACCTGAACATTTGTGTAACTTTCATCAGTGAACCAAAAGAGACTAAAAATGGAAAGAAAACTATTTCCAGCTTCTAATGGAAGGTCTCCACTAGTTGGAACCAACTTGAAGGCAGTGTGTTTTAAAGGGGACATGTGTATATTTAAGATGCCCAGGTGGTGCTAACAGTTAAACACTGGTACCAAAAAAGTGGTTTGAACCCCATCAATGATAGCAAAATTCAGCAGGGCTACAAACAAATGCTCGCAATATTGTAGAGACATTGGAACTCTTTTTCACTGCTGGTGGGAATGTAAAATGAAAGGCAATCTGGGACTTTCTCAGAAAGTTGGAAGTAGAAATGCGATTTGACCCAGCAGTTCCACTACTGGGAATATACTCTAAAGAAACCAGAACCACAACTCAAACAGATGTATGCACACCCATGTTTATTGCTGCATGATTCACAGTAGTAAAGAGATGGAAGCAACATAAGGGCTCATCAATAAAGAATGGATAGAAAAACTATGGTATATCCACATGGTAGAATACTACACAGCACTGAAAAATAATGAAAGAGTAAAATATACAACATGGAGGAGCCTTGGGAACATTATGCTAAGTGAAATATCTCAGTCACCAAAGGGTAAATAATACCACTGTTATAAAATAGGAAAGACATGGTGGTTTTGGAGAGGGAATGAGGAAAGCATGGATAGATAATGAACACTGCATTGGAACAGGTGAGGGGAAGAACTGTTTGAAAGGAACATGATTACGCATTATACAAGGAGTGCTTTGCGGGGTGGGCTAACTGAAGTGGGGGAGAAAATGTGCAACAATGAAAAAATAAAAGAGGGGTGGGGAAGTGGTTTGAAGCTCTCCAGTGGTGGCTTCTGTAAGGATTCCCACTGAGAAACCCCTGTGGGGCAGTTCTAATCTGTCAGGGTGCCACTCAAATGCCCAGGGAAAACACTTTAGTGGACCTGACAGTGCCATGCATACTGTAAAATCCTGTGTCTGCTGGGTTAGAGGAATTTGCAAAGTTTCCAGGATTTTGGAGGAAATCTCCAAGAGATTTCATAAACTCTGTCCTTGGGGAAGGTGTATAATCATAGAATAAATATTGGGGTATCAGTAACCAGTGGATGAGTTGAGGTGGGGGAGGAAGGGGTCAGGTAATAACAGAAGGGAATTCATTCAAATATTGAGGTCATGAAAAAAAATAAACCAGACATTACATACATTCTTTCCCCCCCAAAATCAGACTAGACTTCCTTTCTAGCAGATCAGTTTTATGCTAAGTACTTAACTATAGACCTAATGGGACCTCTGGTGGCTTCATGGGAAGGAGTTGAGCTGCCAATGCAAACACATGTGTTTCGGGTTCACCAGCTGCATCTCAGGAGGAGGATGGGCAATCTCCTCTCACGTGATTTTACTGCCTCTGAAAACCCACTGGAGGGTCAGCTGTGAGTCGGTTCTGACTCAGTGATACACAACAACAACAACATTGCCCTAAGAGGTAAGGTTCCTTTTCTTCCCATATTACAGACGAGTTTTTGGAGTCACTAAGGTAAGTCATTTGTCAGGTAAATTGCCCAGCAGGTATTCAAATCCAAGTATCTGTGGCTCTAAGCTCCATGAGTTTGAGAAGCTCAAAACCAAACCAACTGCCATCAAGCTAATTCTAACTTATAAATAGCGTTTCCAAGACTATGAATCTTTATGGGAGCAGACTGCCATATGTTTCCTCCAAGAAGGAACTGGATGGCTTTGGATCACGGACTGTTTGGTTAGCAGGCAAGCATTTAATCACTACACCACCTACCATCCTCTTTCTATGGCCTTGTAGTTATGTGCTGTTGAGTCGCCTGTGTATCCTGAGCCAATCTCACTGTTTCTGACCTACCCCTCTTACCTGAGTTACTGTGTCAAGTCAGCTCATCCTGGGGCTTCCTCCCTTGCGCTGTCCCTCCGCTCTTCCAAGCATGGTGTCCCTCTTTAAGGACTGGTCCCTCCTATCAACATGACCAAAGTATGTGAGACAGAGCTTCAAAATTCCTGCCTCCAAGGAACAACTTGAGTTCACCCTCTCCAGGACAGACCTGAATGTTCTGTATTGGCAATATATTTAGTGTTCTTCTCCAGCACCAAAGCTCATGTTTACACTATACTGTAGTCTATTAAAGAAGGCCTGGTGGTATAGTGGGTTATGTATCAGGCTGCTAATCTACAGGTCAATGGATTGAATCTACCAACTGCTCCACAGATGAAAAATGAACAGTCTTCTCTTGTAAAGAGAAATCCAGAGGAGAATCGCTATGAGGGGAAACAGCTAGAGAATAGCACATTTGGTTTTTGTCTGACTAGTCTATTAGGTGTGTGATAGCATAATGGGGAAAGTCTGGAATGTTGTGAGAATTACCAAAATGTGACACAGAGACTCGGAGTGAAAAACAATCTTGGCAAAGCACTAGGAAGCAAAGTTGTCCTGCATTATATTGCCCAAAAATGGGCTGTTCTGGTGGGCAGAGGAGTTGGGAGATACAGGTAAATTCTCCATAATGTGTTTCTTGAGATCCAAACTTATTGGCGTTCTGTGACAACAATGGTAGGCTTTTTAATGAATATTTTTATCATTCATATACATTGTATTTCATGTGTGTACATTGTGTTTTATACAATCTTTCATTTACATTTTATTTTGTTCATATATATAGTGGATTTTCCCCCACTTATTAATATCTACATTTCTGCAAGCATGTAAGCCAGCTATTTCATGCCTCATGTCTTAATAGTCCCATTTTAGATAGCCAACTTCTGATTTGTCAATCTCTATCAAAACAGTACTCGAAGGCAATAAGCATGTCCCTTTTGCTGAAGAATCCTCTGTTCAACTTGGGAACTTTGAGCATCTGTATCCACAAGCAAATTGCAGTTTAGAGCAAGCCATCAGGTTGTAGAAATCTACCCTTGCTCACAGCCTGGATCATCTGATTGGGTTCTGGTCAACCCTTCCTCAGCCATGCGTGGCTAGGTTCAAATGGGCATCAGCTGTAAGCTCAGGAGTCCATACTTCTCCCTACATTATGGACCTCCTGGTCCCTTCACTCAGTCCTAGCTCCACAAGCCTGGCATCCTCTTGACTCCCTGCTCCTCAAGCCAACAACCCTTCCCTGCTCTTCCATACATCTGTGTGTGCTAGGTGGGCAGCGCTGAAGGAACACGTCCAAGCTCAGCCTGTTTCTCCATCATTGTGTTCCTTCCACTTCCTCCCCTGTGGATCCAGATGATCGCTATGAGTAAGTATACTCCAACCTCAAGTCTTAGCAGCAGGCTCTTGATGGGCACCAAGTTTATCCTGCCCCACAAACCAAACATCTTGTTCCAGTTTTAAAAAGATAGTCTCTTTAGTTTCTCCCCCCTCCCCCCTTTCTTTCCTGTTTTGCAACAATGTTTTGGTGAGGAGCTCTCCAGATCTGTGAGAGTCACTTAATTTTAACAATGCTTGCTTCCTGGAGTAATGTAAAGGTCTGGTGAGGGGAGGCAGTCAGCTGCTTACACCAGGAAATGAAATAACCCCCGATTCTAGGGGGATGGATAGCTCTTCACCTCAGTCCTATTGCAAGTGTGGACTTGCTCAGTTTCTTAATTTTCTCATGTTCATAACATTATTTTACTGTAAGATGCATATGGTGTCACAGGCTTACTGTTCCAAATGTCTTTCCTAGACATTGATTCACTATCTTCACCCCTTGTTCACTATAGATTGATGAGTAAGCACAAGTAAACTGACGCTTGCCGTGGCTTACTGTCAGGGATTGTCAATCTGAAGAGGCTTTGAGTCTGTAGGAAGGTGCTGAGAGCTTGAGAGGGAGAGAGAGAGAGAGAGAGAGAGAGAGGTGTATGCCAGCCATACCTGGAAGCAGAATCTTTGATGAGGTGAAGAAATGTGAACTTCCCCCCTGAAGATAAGTAAACAGGCAAAAGTAAGGCCAGGTTTACCTTGCTTATTGAGTAATCCGACACTGGCCTAAGAGTAACACTGGTGGAGCAATTCAGTGGCTAGTCATTAACAGCAGTAATCAAGAATGAATGGGATAGTGGAAGGCAAAACAATGAAAGAAATCTATAGCAGAGAGAAGGACAGAACACTCAGAATGTTCCAAGGAACTTGTGTTTATTTAGTTGTACAGCACATTTGGTAATGTTGATTTAAAAATTAACTAACAGCCTTATGGAAATTTGGAGTAACATTTAAAGGGATTCCAATGGCCAGAAATTTTATAAAATGTATGCATAATAAGATTTATCTAAGGACAACAGTCCAGGGAGCTCTGATGGCCTAGTGATAAGACACTGGGCTGCAATCCCAAAGGCATGCTGTTTGAATCCAGCAGATGTTTCTGGAAAGAAGGATGGGCAATCTCTTCTTGTACAAATTATAACCTCTGAAAACCAGCAAGAGGCTCAGTTGTGAGTTGATTTCTACTAGAAAGAAATGAATAAGCTTTTACCTCCATAAAAATTTACAGCCTTAAAAAACTAATGGACAATTACTTACTTTTCACATAAAAAGTTAAAAATGTAAATTAATTAACTAACGTAACTGATTCCCTGGTGTCCTAGAATAATTAATGTTTTTAAGCCAGGTGAAGCAAGAGTTGCATAACAAGTGAAACTATTAGAACTCTATTAACCTTCAATTTTCTTTATAACTTCCCTAGTAAGAATTGTTTTAGCTGACATGATTAGGTAAGAAAGTTTCCCTAGCTGTTTAGTGAAAAAATAAAAATGCGATCTCATCCTATTAACCTATTAGGTCTCCTTTTCACTTAATTGCACTGTTTTGCATCATAATTTACAAAATAGATTAATTTTCTGTTCTCGTCTACTATTTTCAACCTTTATTTTATGTGAGAATTTCTTTTTGTGTAACCTATACTTGGACCAGGAAGCAGTCCTTAGAACAGAACATGGAAACACTGCATGGTTCAAAATCAGGAAAGCGGTGGGTCAGGGATGCATCCTGTCTCCATATCTTTTGAATCTATATGCAGAACAGATCATTTGGGAGGACAGATTTTATGAGGAGAAATTTGGCATCAGGGCTGGAGGAAGACTCAACAACTTGCATTATGCAGATGACACAATCTTGCTCATCAAAACTGAGGAGGAACTGAAGTGCTTGCTACAAAAGGTTAAGGACTGTAGTCTTCAATATGGATTGAAGCTCAACATTAAGAAGACAAAGATTCTCACCATTGGGCCAATTGGCAGCACCATGATAGCTGTTGGAGAGATGGAGATTGTTAACAATTTCAGCTTGCTTGGCTACGCAATCAACACTTTTGGCACAAGCAGTCAAGAAATCAAAAATGAAAAAAAAAGGATTAATGAAAGGGGTTAGGAAATAAAAAGAATTGCTCTGGGAAAGGCTGCTGTCAGGGACCTCTCAAAAATGCTAAAGAGCAAAGATTTCAGTCTGAAGAGTGAAAGGTACACCTGATTTAGGCCATGGTCTTTGCAATTACTTACTATGCATCAGAGAGAAAAGATGACAGAAGAATTGATGCTTTTGAGCTCTGGTGCTGAAGAAGAGTATTGAGTTGCCAAGAGAACAAACAGGTTTATCCTAGAAAGGGTGAAAACAGGCTGCTCCTTGGAGGCAAGGATTTTGAAGCTCTACCTCACATACTTTGAGCAAGTGGCCAACAAGGACTAGTCCCTGGAGAGGGACATCATGCCTGATAGCACAATAGAGGAAGATTCCAGATGAGATGGATTGACATAGTAACTGGGATAATGAGGATAGGTTTGTCAGAGGCAGTGAGACTGGCTCAGGATAGAGCAAGATTCAGAGCTATTGTAAGTAGGGTTGCTATTAGTCTCAGGGGACTTGTGGAACATAACAATGGCAGAAATTTGTTCATTTAATTTGTGGAGCATGAATGGCCTACACAGTAATCTGCAAACCATGGGAGAATGCCAAATGTATTCCTAAATCTGTTTTACAAATAATCATAAGAACTGAGAATGAAGTCAAGGGCAGGAAATTGCCTTCTCCAGATAGGAATTTATGGCCCATTTAGATCTAAGAAAAGTTTAATTCCACAGTGATTGTATTTTATTTTAAATTTGGAGCTTTGGGAGAGACACATAAAAAGAGAATGTTTGGAATTAATTGCATGAGTGTTTCACTTTCGATTGGTTTATGGAATTACTGTTGATAATAGAATATTGCTGCCAGATGAGAAGAGATATAAGTCATTCTTGTTATGCTCCATTGAGTTGGCTATGACCCTATCAATAATGGTTCTGAACTTTGTTCATTCCTGAGTCAATCTTACCATCTCTGACACACTTGACCCAGTTCACACATTCACTGTGCCAACTCATCTCTTCCAAAGTCTTACTCTTCTGCACTAAACCTCTACATTTCCAAGCATAATGTCCTTCTTCAAGGACTAGTCTCTCTTTGCAACATGCCCAAAGTATGTGAGATGGAGTTTCAAAATCCTTGCTCCAAGGAGAAAACTGGTTTCACCCTCCCTAGGACAGACTAGTTTATTCTCTTGACAGTCCATGATATATTCAGTACTCTTCTCTGGCACCATAATTCAAAGTCATCAATTCATTGCCTGTTATCCTTGTTCATTGTCCTGCTCTCAGATGCACAGTAAGCAAGAATACCACGGCCTGCATCAGGTGCACCTTAGTCTCTAAACGGACATTGTTGCTCTTTAGCACTCTGAAGAAGCATCGAAATAACCATTAAGAGCCTATTTACAAATTTTAATCTTTGTCTCTGAAAGTTTGATTTGTTAATTTTTATTTAGTTAATTTAGAAGATATTATATGTAAACGTCATGCTCAGAAGGGTGGAGGGACAGTGCAGGAGAGAAAGATCCCAGATGAGATGAATTGATAGAGTAACTGGGGCAATGGGGTTAGGTGTGTCAGAGTCAGTGAAACTGACTCAGGACAGGACAGGCTTCAGAGCTGTTGTATATAGATAGGATCACTATGAGTCACAGGTGAATTGATGACACATAACAATAGCAACAGCAAATATAAACAGAAATAAATTGGAGGATATCTACTTTCTACATAGGTGAATAGAAGCAATGATGTTTTGGGTGCCATCAAGTTGATTCTGACTCATAGCAACACTGTGAACAACATAATGAAAGCAGGACCTATCCTGTGCCGTCCTCACGATTTCTGACTTGCTCAAGCCCATAGTTGTAGTCATTTCTCCTGGAGGGTCTTCCCCTTCGCTGCCCCTATACTTTCTGCAGCAAGATGTGTTTTTTCCGAAGGCTGGTACTTACTGAACTGCATTAAAGGATTGCAAAGGAGCAGTGATAATCACACAGCAAGGTGAAAGCAATTAAGGCTATTGAATTCTACATTAAATTATCACAATGACAATCCTTTCTTATATATTTTACCAACTACTCATGTGTGAGTTCAAACTGAAGCTAAAGAAAATGAAATCCACAGAAACCAAACTTTGACCTTGAGTCTATCCCCCCTGAGTTTAAAAATCACTTCAGGAACAGGATTGAAGCTTTGAACACAAATGCACTAATCAGATGAGCTGTGGGAGGATATCAAGAATATCATTCATGAGGAAAACAAGAGGCCACTGCAAAGATAGAGGAGGAAGAAAAGACTGAGATGCATGTCAGCAGAGACAACACTGCTCTAGAGTGTCGAGAAGCCAAAGCAAAGGGAAGGAAAATCAAAAGGGACGAACCTGCTCGGCATTTCTTAAGCTGAAAGAACTGAAGGACAAATTCAAGCCTTGAGTTACAATACCTAAGGATGCTATGAACAGAATATTGAAAAATCTGAAAAGCATTAAAAGAAGATGGAAGAAGTACAAGATGGTGCTATACCAAAAAGAATTGGCTGGATGAAATCACTCCAAAAGGCAGAGCCCTGGTACCTGACAGTGTAAAGAAGGAACTCCTACAGAGAATTCCTTGCTCAGCATGGCAGCCATTAAGATTGAATTAGACCATGTTGTTCTGTGATTTTATTCCTGAAAGTGAAACTTGCCATAAATTAGAAATCAGTTTCCCAAAATAAAATCCGTTTTTGTATGATGATATACAGTTTTCAGTAATGATGTGTATATTGTATTGATTTTGTCCCTAAATGTGTTATTTTAATAAATATCTCATGAATAAATGAAAGAATTGGCTGGAAAAGAATGTATTTGAATTTTGTAAATAAACTAGTGTGTGTGTATATATATATATATTTAGATATAGTTTAGATATAGAGTGTATATATATATATATATATATACAAAATCAATAATTAGTTTGTTGTTGTTGTTACGTGCCGGCAAGTAGTTTGCGACTCATAGTGACCCTATGTACAACAGCCCTAAACCCTGCTCTATCCTGTGCCAATCGCACTGTCTCTGACACACCCATCCCGATTACCCCAGTCACTGAATCAATCCACCTCATAGAGGGTCTTCCCCTCCTGTGCTGTCCCTCCACCCTCCCAAGCATGATGACCCTCTCCAAGGACCTGTCCCTTCTTACAACATGTCCAAAGTATGTCAGACGAAGCCCCAGAATTCTTGCCTCAAAGGAGCAGCCTGGTTTAACCCTTTTCAGAATGAATCTGTTTGTTTTCTTGACAGTCCATGGTACAATCAGTACTCTTCTCCAGCACCACAGCTCAAAGGCATCAATTCTCTTTCTATCCTTCCTAGTCATTGTCCAACTCTAATGCATAACAAGTGATTGTAAACCATAGCCTGTATCAGATTCACCTTAGTCTCCAGAGTGACACCATTGCTCTTCAGTACCCTGGAGAGGTCCCTAACTGCAGACTTTCCCATTGCAATATGTTTTTCTATTTCCTGGCTACTGTTGCCAAGAGTGTTGCCTGTGGAGCCAAGCAGACTAAAGTTGTGAACAATCTCAATCTCTTCACCATCCATCCTGATGCTGCCAATTGGTCCAGTGGTGAGAATCTTTGTCTTCTTGACATTGAGCCTCAATCCATAGTGAAGGCTGCAGTCCTTGACCCTCTGCAGCAAGCATTTCAGGTCCTCCTCAGTTTCAGCAAGCAAGATTAACTCTGGGGGAAAAAAAGAATTGGCTGTCACGGAAGTTTTTCATGTAACAGCATATGATCAGGAGGCAACCAGGGGAGAAAGGAAATGGGAAAGGTCATGGTGAAAAGTCAAGGTAACGTATGAAACAGCATGAATGAAAAATAGTAGGAAACATAATGTATACAAACTTTGTAAGCAAACCAATAAAAAAAGACGCAACGGTGATGGAGGAGGAAGTTCAAGCTGCTCTGAAGGAGTTGGCAAAAAACAAGGCCCCAGGAATTAATGGAATACCAACTAACATATTTCAACAGACAGATGTTGCCCTGAGTGTGCTCACCAAGTTGTGCCAAGAAATCTGGATGACAACCACCTGGCCAACAGACTGAAATAGGTCCATATTTGATCCCATTCCAAAAAAGGGTAACCTGACAGTGTGAAAATTATAGAACAGTATCACTGATACCATACACGAGTTAAATTCTGCTGAAGATTATCCAAAAATGACTGCAACCATATATTGGCAAAACTTCCCAAAACACAAACCAAGTTTAGAAGAGGCAGTGGCATCAGAGACATTATCACCAACATCAGATGAGGATGTCTGTGTTTCATTGACTGTGACAAAGCTTTTGACTAGATGACAACAAATGTGGCTAACCTTGAGAAGAGTGGGAATCTCAGAACACTTGATTGTGTTCATGCAATACAGGAAACAAGCATGAATCTAAAATGGAAAGGAGTGTGTCAATGTTCATTCTTTCTTCATACCTTTTAAATTTATATGCAGAACAGATCTTTTGATAGGCTGGGCTTTATGAGGAGGAATGTGGTATCAGGGTTGGAGGAAGACTCATCAACAACCTACGTTGTTGCGGATGATACAACCTAGCTTGCTGAAACTGAGGAGGACCTGAAGTATTTGGACCATGGAAGATGGGCTCCAAAGAGTAAAAGCAGGGGCAGACAGATTGACTGACTGGAGGTATGCGAGGAGAGCAAGATAGCACAGACTCAGGGCTCCAAGAGGAAAGTCTCCTATTACTATGACAAAACTGTTGGAAATTACTTTTACTGACATGATCACCCAATGAAGCTCCACTGAATCTGCATGACTCACAATTTGCTGCTTAACTATGGTCTCTACAGAAAGATGGAAATCTATCGCCCTCACAGAGCAAATGTTGAGGCGATGACCAAGAACCACAGTGATGACCAAATTAAATCCTTGTTCCATCCACCCAGAAAACATGGAGTGTAGCAAGCAGATGCAGAGATTCAACATTGGTGAGAAGTGCCTGGGATTTGATGGCCTGTTTGAGTTCTGTCAGTTATCTACTGGTGGCTCTGTTGCAGGTGCTGTGAAACTTAATAAGCAACAGACGGACATCACTGTGAATTGGGCTGTGGGCCTTCACCATACAAAGAAGTCTGAAGCACCTGGTTTCTGTTAACGTCAATGATACCATCTTGGTCATCCTGGAACTGCTAAAGTATCACCAGATGGTGCTGTATATTGATACTGATATTCACCATGGTGATGGCATGGAAGAGGACTTTAATACTACATGACAGGGTCATGACTGGATCCTTTCACAAGAATGGCGAGTACTTCCCAGGCACAGGGGACTTATGGGATATTGGTGCTGGCAAAGACAAGTACTATGCTGTTAACTACCTGCTCTAAGATGGGATTGTTGATGAGTCCTACGAGGCCATTTTCAGGCCGGTCATACCCTGACCAATGCATCTCAATCTGTTCCTCTGACAAACGATTGCCAGTGAAGAAGAGTTCTCTGACTCTGATGAGGAGGGAGAAGGTAAACGTGAGAACTCTGCTGACTTTAAAAAAGCCAAGAGAGTCAAAATAGAGGATGAAAAAAAGAGAGAGGTCCAGAAGAGAAGGAAGAAGTCACAGAAAAGAGAAAACCAAGGAGGAAAAGCCTGAGGCCAAATGGGACAAGGAAGAGATCAAGAAACCTGAGCCGACTTTGCTAGCTCTGGCTTTTTGCAAAGTTCCCTACATTTCTTCCCAACCCCTCAAGAGTATATATTTTCTATTTCTCTGTGTATTTATATAAAAGTATATTAAATACAAATATCCCCAGGGATAAGACCAGAGCAGGGGTCCTGAGCCCAGCCCAGGGCAGCTCTGCTAGGTGCATTCTAGCTACTGTCTTTTTTTAAAAAAATTTTTTTATTATTAATTTTAATGAAAATTTACAGAAACTTTGGATTTCCATTCATTCATTGTTGCACTTTTCTCCCTGCCCACCCCTCCCCTCCAGTTCATTCTTCTCTTTGAAAAGTAAAAGAAAAATTCTTTCATTGTTATACAATCCCTCCCCCCAGGTCCACTCCACTAGGCAGCCTCCATTCTGGACTCATGTCATGACAATACCTAATCATAGCTACTGCTATTTAAACAAAACACAGGACAGAACACTGACACGCAGAGTTCCTGCTTCCTTTTGGAAAGGTACCTTTATAAAGGCACACCCTAGGATGGGGGTGCTGGGCCCTCTAGTTCTTTTCAGTCACTTTAGATTGGTTACTTTCTCATACCTCCCTACTATTGCAGGCTAAGTCCATGTGAGCCAAGAAACTTTCACTGCCTTTCCAACCCCAGTTCTGTAGGTAGAGTTTGATAGTCTAGTTTCCTTTTTTCAGATATTGTTTTCATGTTTGTGGGAATCTTTGTAATAAAATTGTACATTTCTATAATAAAAAATAGTAAAAGTGTCATATCTGTTTCCAAAAGGGCAGTTCAGATACATATAATACTGCTTTCCAGAGGATCTTCTTTTTTTAAATTTTTTTATTATTAATTTCAATGAAAATTTACAGAGACTTTGGATTTCCATTCATTCACTTTTGCACTTTTCTCCCTGCCCACCCCTCCCCCCGTCACTCTTCTCTTTGAAAAGTAAAAGAAACTGGAGGACCTTCTTATGTTGTTGTTACATCCCATTGAGTTGAGTACAATTCATAGTGACCCTATGAACAACAGATCTGAGCTCTCCTCTTTCCTGTGTCAACCTCACAATCTCTGACACACTAAAGCCCATTACTGCAGCCACTGTGTCAGTTCACCTTGTTGAGGGTCTTCCTCTCCTTTACTGTCCAAGTATGATGTCTTTCTCAAAGGAGTGACTTCTTTTAGCAATGCACCCAAAGTATGTGAGACAAACCTTCATTATCTTTGTCTCCAAGGAACACTCTGGGATGCACATTCTACAAGACGTATATCTTTGTTTTTTTGGCAGTTATTGGAATATTCAGTACTCTTCTCCAACACTACAGCTCAAAGGCATTAATTTTTCTTCTGTCACCCTTAGTTATTGCTCTCAGGTGCATAGCAAGTGACCAGAAAGATCATGACCTGAACCAGGTGCACCTTAGTCCTCTTGTGGGCTAGTGGCAATAATCTGTGCTGCAATCCTAATGGTGTATGGTTTGAATCCACCAGATTCTCTGCTGGAGAAGGAGGGGCGATCTCCTCCTGTGCCAGTCGGATTTGACTTGATGGTACACACACACACACAGGTCTCCACACACACACACACGTCTCCACACACACACACACACACACACAGAGGTCTCCGACTACAGACTTCACCAGTGTAGTATGTCTCCTGATCTGCTCACTGCTAGTACCAAGTGCTTTGATTGTGGATCCAAATAAGATGAAGTCATTGATAGTCTCAATATTTTCTTCATCTATTGTGATGCTTCCTATTGGTCCAGGAGCTAGGACCAAAAAAAAAAGTCATTTATTTTAAAATGGCAAGAATATACTCACATGTATGAATAACATACTTTATGCAAGATGCAATTGTTTTTAATGGTAAAAAAGGCACATCCATATTAAAAATAACTTTAATGATTAGCTTATTAGAGGGTCAATTCTCGTATCTCATTCTCTATTCAGTCTATTATGACATATTGTTTGAGTGAAGTATAAGAAAATCTAGCTTACACAGACAAGTACTTGAAAAGAGAAAAGTTGATTAATATCCTTTTTAGATGATTGTGAATATTCTTCCTTAGTTCAACTCAAACTGGACAAATACTGGCTTTATAAAGATTAATTGGAATTTTGAATAAAAAATTCTATTATGTGAGCATTTTGTCCTTCATGATATTAAAGTATATTTGATTTTGCTCTTGTAACATCTTGGATGAATCATTTGGAAAACCTCCACTTAATAATTATAGATAGGTTCTTCTTTTTTTTTTTTTTAAGAGTTATTTCTTCCACTTTTTTTTTTTTTTTTTTCCTATAATTATATTTTATTAATTTTCATAAACATTTACAGAGATTTTGGGCTTCCACTCATTCATTGTTGCACTATTCTCTCTACCCTCCTCCCAGTTTGTTCTTGTCCAAATGCCACAGTGCTTGTCAAAGCCAGTTCTGATTAATCTTCTTTGTCAGTGTATCCTTTGCCATTCCCTATCACTCCTCCCTGAGAGAGACTTCACCCTGAGTCATAAGGAAAAGGGGACGGCGTATTCTCTTAGCTACTTCCTGCTGAAAAGGGACGCTGTGGGTTTCAGGGTGAAGATCTTCTCTCACTACTCTAAAGGGCCCCTTTGGCAGTAGGAAACACATAGACTATTATGGAGATTGATTTTGGAATTCAGATGCACTCTTATTGATTGTGCTTGGCTGTACATGTACATATCCTTCAAGATGTATCATGGGGGTGTTGCAACCTAGAAGACACAAATTTGACTAACAAGTTATAAGTACATGAGTCCAAAAATTATGGAAAAGTAAAAGAAAAGATTCTTTCATTGTTTTACAAACCCTCCCCCAGGTCCCCTCCACCATGCAGCCCTCGCTCTAGTCTCCTGTGATGACAGAAATACCCAGTTACATCTCTCTTTTAGACGGTTCTCTCCCTCCTCTAATATCTCATTTTGTAAATCATATCAAGTGTATTTCTAACATATTACCATAATAACACATGCATTAATATTTTTCTTATCTCATCAGAACACCTTTAAAATATTAGAAAAACTATCAGTCTTCTAGTGGCAAATATAAATTTTCCACAATTCTGATTTTTACTTGAAATTTGTCACTGGCAATAAATAAGGATCGTGAAACTTCATCTCACATACTTTGGGCCTGTTGTCAGGGACGATCACTCCTCGGAAAAACATATCAAGCTGGAAAAGGTGGAGGATTGTCTCAGCAACGTGGACTAACACAGTGAGCATGACCGGGATCACAGGGATAGCGCAGGATAGGGCAAGGTTCTGCTCTGTGGTTCATAGAGTTTTTATGAGTTGTAGTTGACTTGATGCCACCTAACAAGAACAACAACATACTTATGGTAATATTATTTGAATGAGTTATCTTTGTTGTGTTAATGAGATATGGTTTAAATTAGGTTTTTAGTTAATTTCTTGTTGTTACTGTCTACTGTTGAGTAGGAACTGACCCAGAGCTGACCCTCTAACAGGTTTTCACAGGCAGTTAATCACAAGGGAGAAAATCCCCATCCTTCTCCCTTGGAGCAGCTCATGACATATCTTAGAAGATATAAAAGGAACAGATTAAGCAAGCAGAACTGAGGAAATATAGGTGTCAAACACATGGATTTCTACAAGGAAGCAGGACACAGAAATGAAGAGACAAAGACCTTTCCCCAGTTGTTGTTGTTATGTGCCATCGAGTCGCTTGAGACTCATAGCGACCCTATGTACAACAGCCCTAAACTCTGCTCTGTCCTGTGCCAATTGCACTGTCTCTGACACTCCCATCCTGATTATCCTAGTCACTGAATCAATCCACCTCACAGAGGGCCTTCACCTTCTGTGCTGTCACTCCACCATCCCAAGCATGATGTCCCTCTCCAAGGACCGGTCTCTCCTTACAACATGTCCAAAGTATGTTAGACGGAGCCTCAGAATCCTTGCCTCCAAGGAGCCACCTGGTTTATCCCTTTCCAGGATGAATCCGTTTGTTTTCCTAGCAGTCCATGGTACCCTCAATACTCTTCTCTAGCACCCAGCTCAAAGGCATCAATTCTCCCTCTATCTTCTTTAGTCATTGTCCAATTCTCTGATGCATGATAAGTGATAGCAAAGACCATGGTCTGTATCAGATGCATTTTAGTCTCCAGAGAGACACCATTGCTCTTCAGTACTTTGGAGTGGTCCCTAGGAGCAGACTTTCCCTTCACAGTACGTCTTTTAATTTCCTGGCTACTGGTGCCAAGAGTGTCGACCGTGGAGCCAAGCAGACTAAAGCTGTGAACAATCTCAATCTCTTCACCATCCATCCTGATGCTGCCACTTGGTCCAGTGGTGAGAATCTTTGTCTTCTTGACATTGAGCCTCAATCCATATTGGAGGCTGCAGTCCTTGACTCTCTGCATCAAGCTCTTCAGGTCCTCCATAGTGTCAGCAAGCATGGTTGTGTCATCTGCATAATGTAGAGTGTTGATAGATCTCCCACCAATCTTGACCCCACATTTGTCCTCATAGAGCCCAGCCTCTCAGATAATCTGTTCTGCATACAGGTTGAAAATGTATGGAGATAGGACACATTCCTGGTGTACGCCCTTCCCAATTTTAAACCATGCAGTGTTTCCTTGCTCTGTTCTGACGACTGCTTTTTGGTCCAAGTATAGGTTTATCATTAGCACAATCAAGTGTTCTGGGATTCCCATTCTTCTTAGAGTCAGCCACAGTTTGTTATGATCCACACAGTCAAATGCCTTTGCATAATCAATGAAACACAGATAGACATTCTTCTGCTATTCTCTGCTTTCAGCTAAGATCCGTCTAACATCAGCTACAATATCCATAGTACCACGACCCCTTCTAAACCCAGCCTGGACTTCTGGCAGGTCTCTGCTGATGTGCTGTTCCAGTCGTTTTTGGATAATCTTGCTTGCATGTGAAATCAATGATATTGTTCTATAGTTTCCACACTCTGTTGGGTCACCTTTCTTGGGAATGGGAACAAATATAGATCTCTTCCAGTCAGTTGGCCAAGTGGTTGTTCTCCAGATTTCATGGCACAACTTGGTGAGCACGTCTACGGCAGGATCTATTAGCTGAAATATGTCAATTGGTATACCATCTATTCCTGGGGCCTTATTCCTTCAAAGCAGCCTGAATTTCTTCCTTCATCACCATAGGCTCTTGCTCATATATTGTTTCATGAAATTCTTCTGTGTCTGCCAATTCCTTTCGATAGATACAGTGACACAGTATATTCTTTCCATATTCTTTTTTAAAAAAATTTATTTATTTATTTATTTATTTCAGAGGTTTTGGATTTCCATTCATTCATTGTCGCAATTTTCTCCCTGCCCTCTCCTCTCCCTACCAGCTCACTTCCCCCTCCGAAGAGAGAAAAAAAAAAGAAAGAAAAAAAATTCCTTCATTAGTGTACAGTTCCCATGTCCATATTCTTTTAATACTTCCTGGATCATTTCATATTCTGCCTAAAGCATCCTTGATTATAGCAACTTGAGGTTTGAATTTGTTCTTAAATTCCTTGAGCTTAAGAAATGCTGAGTGAGTTCAGCCCTTTTGATTTTTTCTGATTCCAACTCCTTGCACATTTCATTATAGAGTTCAAACAAAAAGAAAACCTCCCTCTGTGACTGACATTGTGAATTTGGAGATCCTAAAAGGTGAGGATTGCATCTCAACATAAAAAAATAAAGAAAACTCCTACCACTGGATGGATAGGAAACATCATGATTGGTGGAGAAAAGATCAAAATTATCGATGATTTCATCTTATGTGGATCCATAATCAACACCCTTGGTACCAGCAGTCAAAAAATCAGGATACCATTGCACTAGCGAGAATTCTGCACTCAGGAACCTCTCCAAATTATTGAGGAGCAATGATGCAATTATGGAGACTTAAAGTTCTTCTAAATTAGGCCATCAAGTTTCTGATCATTGGCTTTGCATCTGAGAGATGGACAATACATAAGGATGACAGAAGAAGAATTAATGCCTTTGAGCTGTGGTGTTGGGAAGAGTATTGAATGTTCCAGAGACTGGCAAAGGAACAAACATGTCTGGGAGAAGATGCAGGAATAGTATTCCTTGGAGAGAAATACAATAGAGCGGGGCCTCTCACATACTTTAGCCACATTACTAGGAGGGGCTTTTTTATTTTGGAACAGGGCATCATGCTTGGAAAGGTGGAGGGTTGACAAAGGAGAGGAAGACTGACCAGATGGATTGACACAGTGACTGCTGCAATGGGCTGTAGTGTGTCAGGAAGTGTGAGGATGGCACAGGATAGAACAGTGTTCAGATCTGTTGTTCACAGGGTCACTATGGGTCATTCTTGACTTGACAGTACCTGATGATAACAATAACAACAACAAAAGATGAGGGTGGCTAAATGGCAAGGGTTGCATTGCCAACCTAGAACTCACTCTGTAGGAGAAAAATGAACCATTTATTACAGTGTGATGCTACATAACAGCAGCAAAGGATGAGAAAGGAAGCTTTGATGGCGTTGTTGTTGTGTACCATTGAGTGGGAACAGACACCAGCAGGTGTCCAGAGACAGTAAATCACACAAGAGGAGACTGCCCATCTTCTTTCCTGTGCAGCGGCTGGTAGATTTGACCTGTGTATCTTTGCATGGGTAATCTCCTCCCATGCTATTTTCAGTTTCTGAAAACCCCCTAGAGGTTCAACTGTCAGTCAGTGCTGATTCCGTGACAATGAGTTTGTTGGTCTTGTTTACCATTGATCAGAACTGACTCACAGCTGATCTTTCCATGAGTTTTCAGAGGCAGTTTATCACATGGGAGGTGATCGCCCTTCATTCTCCTGCAGAGCAGCTGCTGGAGAGTTGTTTGTTTTTTTTTAAGAGTAAGAAAAGAAATTCCTGTTAAAGCCATCCACTTGTATTCTATTAAGACAGTACTATATAACTGAGCCAGTATATGTGGCCAGTCTTTAAATTGTAGACATTCTTTTTTATTTTGGTTCATTGTTGTACATTTCCCTCCCTATCCCCTCATCAGTATATTCTAGTAGAAATCTCTCATTGTAGTTTTAGTTGCCTGATGATGTTTAATATCTTTTCAGCTGCTTATTTTATCAATGTGTCTTCTTTGGTTAAGTATCTAGGCAAAATTTTTGCCCAATTGATTTGTTTCTTTGTGTATTGAGTGCTTTAAAATTTTTTTTTATTTTATACTGGTTTACATACAAAGTTCATAAAATCTGTATATGTTGTTTTTCACAAAATGAAAAGGGAAAGATCTGGTGTGTATTGAATTTTGAAATTTGTTTATTGTTATTATCATCATTATATTTGGCATACAGGTACATGATTTAGGGTTGGAATATGTAGACACTTCTCCCAGTCACTGACTTGTCTTTTCATTTCTGTAACAATGTTTTTTGAAGAGCAGAAATTCTTTTTTTCCCCCCTTGAAAGTCTGTTTTAATTATCCAATTGCCACAGTGCTTGTCAAAACCAGTTCTGATTAATTTCCTTTGTCAGTGTGTCCTTTACAATTCCCTATCACTCCTTCCTGAGAGAGATTTCACCCTGACTCATAAGGAAAAGGGGATGGCGTATTCTCTTAGCTACTTCCTACTGAAAAGGGATGCTGTAGATTTCTGGGTAAAGATCTTCTCTCAGTATTCTAAAGGGCCCCTTTGGCAATAGGAAACACATAACCTATTGTGGAGAATTATTTTGGAATCTAGATGCACTGTTATTAGTTGTGCTTAGCCATGCATGTATATATCCTTGAAGATGCATCATGGAACTGTTACAGCCTAGAAGACACAAAATTAGCTATCAAGTTAAAAGTACGTGAGTCAAAAATTAAAAGCAATAATATTCCAAGTAGGGGTTCTAACAGTGGCAAATATCAAGTTACAGAGGGAAGGTAGTCTTAAAATAAAAGGCTTATTGACTAGCACTTTGTCTATTATAGTATAAAGGTTAGGAACCACAAGATGTAGAGGCTCAACTATGTCATTTATTGTTAAGTCCTGGACAAAATTCCATCTACCACTGTGTTGTTTTACAGATCGGAAGCCTGCATGTAAGGCAGAGGTGAAGTAAGGAACTGCTTATGAGGTTTTCCATCAATTTCAACAACTAAGAAATAGTGAGAAGAGTTGGGTCCTCAGAAGGCTTTTAGGACCAAATAAACCCTCTTGTGTCCAGGAGAAAATGAGTATACTTAGCAGTAATGTTAATGCTTACCCATGGCTTGAAGAGCAGAGATTCTTAATGGACACTAATGCAATCCATTGCTTTTTATTTTATGGATCATTTAAAAAATATGCACTTAAGCAATCTTTGTCTTACTCAAGGTCACGAAGATTTTTATCTTTCCTTTCCCCACAAATGTTATTAGAAGTGGACTAGGATAACAACTAAGAAGTGGAGTAGGTCTAGAGTCATCTTGAGTCATTTTTGTATATAGCACCTTGATGTTGTCTGATGGTACAATGGTTAAGTGCTCAGACAAAAGAGTTGGAGGTTCAAACCCACTAGCCACTCCACAGAAGAAAGGACTTGCAATCTTCCCCAGAGGAGATTTCAGCCTGGTGAGTTTTATGGGACAGTTCTCCTTGGTCATAGAGGTTTATTGAGTCAGAATTTACTCAAGGGCCTACAGCAACAGCAAAATATAACTGTCTTTTAGGTTTTTTTCCCCATTTACATTATATTTCATATGATCATTTCCATACATGTGTCTTATAAAATGAATAACCACTGATATATGTCTATCTACTCTTACCCCATCTTTTTAGATCCCCACTGGATCTTTCCTAATTCCTTCACCCCCCAACCCCATGATTTCACCACCTCCTCACCCTCAAGCCCCCTGGCTTTCCTTCCTTCTTTGGGTATCCATACACATTTTATTAATTATCCTTTTGTTTTTGAAATTATGGTTGTAAGGAGTATTTGTCTTTAGGAGCCCGAGTTAGTTCACTAAGCATAATGTGATCTAGTCTCTCCCATGCTACATAATATTTTTTTGAAATCATTGCTCCTAACATATAACATTTACTGCTGAGTAATTAACAAATTACTACAAATTTTGCAGCATAAAACAACATTCATTTATTATCTCTAGGTTTCTGTGTGTCAGAGGCTTGAACTGGGTCCCCTGCTTAGAATCTCCCTGGCTAAAACCAAGGTGTTGGTAAACTGAGTTCTCATTCAAGAATTCACATTTCTCTTCCAAGTTCATCCAGGTTGTTGGAAGAATTCAATACTTTGCAGCTGTAGGATTAAAGTCCCCATTTCTTGCATTCTGATTTTAGTATTTATTAGCATATCTTGCTTACTCCCTCTCTCACTTGCTCACTGCCTTTCACTTGGTTTCATCTCATAGTGACTCGTCATTAGATATCCGAGGCTGTAATTCTTTAGGTTTTGGAGGCTGTAAATCATTATGTAAAACATGATAGGAGACTGCCTATTTTTCTTCCATGAAGCCACTGATGGATTCAAACCAACTGGGACTCAGAGTCTTTGGGTTCATGGTGCAACTTGCTATCAACTATGCCACCATAGCTCCCTTTCTTTTCTTTTTTGTTTAAATTAATTTTTTTTTGCATGTGTACCATCAAATCAGATCTGACTGGTACAGGAGGAAATTGTTCCTCCTTCTCCAGCAGAGCATTTTGTGGATTCGAACTGTGCCCCTCTGGGATTACAGTGCAGCTTCTTGCCACTAGGCCACCAGAGCTCACTCAGAGCTCCCTTTCTTACTTATAGATATTAATATTGTTGTTAATATGAACAACCACTTGGCCAACTGACTGGAAGAGGTCTATATTTGTTCCCATCCCAAAGAAGGGCAACCCA
>NW_006399855.1:11065677-11108825 GCF_000299155.1 Elephantulus edwardii | reverse complement strand
ATGTCAAGAAGACAAAAATTCTCACCACCGGACCAATCGGTAGCATCAGGATGAATGGCGAAGAGATTGAGATTGTTCACAGCTTCAGTTTGCTCAGCTGCACAGTCAACACTCTTGGCACCAGCAGCCAGGAAATAAAAAAAATGTATTTTGATGGGAAAGTCTGCAGTTAGGGACCTCTCTAAAGTACTCAAGAGCAGCAGTGTCTCTCTGGAGACTAAGGTGCGCCTGATACAGGCCATGGTCTTTGCAATCACTTCTTATGCATCAGAGAGTTGGACAATGAATAGGGAGGATAGAAGAATTGATGCCTTTGAGCTGTGGTGCTGGAGAAGAGTATTGAATGTACGATGGACTGCCAAGAAAACAAACAGATTCACCGTAGAAAGGATTAAACCAGGCTGTTCCGTGGAGGCAAGGATTCTGGGGCTTCGTCTGACATACTTTGGACATGTTGTAAGGAGAGACAGGTCTTTAGTGAGGGACATCATGCTGGGTAGAGTAGAGGGACAGCGCAGGAGGGGAAGACCCTCTATGAGATGGATCGATTCGGTGACTGGGGTAATCGGGATGGGTGTGTCAGAGGCAATGAGATTGGCACAGGATAGAGCACGGTTTAGGGCTGTTGTACATAGGGTCTCTATGAGTCACAAACGACTCGACGGCACATAACAACAACAACAACAACAACAAATATGAGTTGACTGCAACTCATGGTGACCCTATGCACAATACCTCTGAACGTTGCCCTGTTCTGAGCCATTTTACTGTTTCCGACAAATCTACCCCTTTTACTTCAGTTACTGTGTCAATCTATCTAATCCTGGGTCTTCATCTCTTGTGCTATCCCTCTACACTTCCAAGTATGTTGTCCTTCTCTAAGAACTGATCCTTTCTGGCCATATGCCCAAAGTATGTGAGACAGAGCTTGAAAATTCTTGCCTCCCAGGAGCAATCTGGTTTAAACTTCTCCAAGACAAACTTGTTTGTTCTCTTGGTAGTCCAAGGCAATACTTGTTTCCAGTATCACAAATCAAAAGCATTGATTTTCTTCTGCCATCCTTACTCATTTTCCAGCTCCCTGATGCATAGCTAGTAATAGTGAAGACCATGGCCTGGATTAGGTGCGCCTTAGTCCCTAGACTGACATTGTTGCTCTTTAGTACTCTGGAGAGGTCCCTGACAGCATATTTTTCTAATATAATTTATCTTTTGATATCCTGGTTACTGGTGCCAAGAGTGTTCATTGTGGAATCAAGCAAGCTTAAATTGTGAACAATCTCAATCTCTTCTTCTATCATAGTTAGATGATGATTGGCCCAGTGGTGAAAATCTTTGTTTTCTTCATGTTGAGCTTCAAACATACTGAAGACTCCAGTTCTTGACCTTTTGGAGGAAATGCTTCAAGTCCCCCTCAATTTCACCAAGAAAGGTTGTGTCATCTACATATCATAAGTGTTGATAAGCCTTCCTCCAATTTTGATGCCACATTCCTACTCATAAAGTCCATCTTCTTGAATGATCTATTTCACATATAGATTGAAAAAGGTATGGAGAAAAGACGCATCACTGACACACTCCTTTTCTTATTATGAACCATGCAATGTTTCCTTGCTCTGTTCTGATGACTGCTTCCTAGTCCAAGTATAGGTTCTACAGGAGCACAATCGTGTGTTTTGGGATTCCCATTTTTCTCAAAGTTAGCCACAATTTGTTGTGATCCACAATGTCAAATGCCTTTGAATAGTCAATGAAACACAGACATTCCTCTAGTACTCTCTGCTTTCAGCCTAGATCCGTCTAACATTGGCTATGATGTTCCTAGTGCTACAACCTCTTCTAAACCCAGTTTATATTTCTGGTAGATCTCTGTCAAGAATTCTAGTTGTTTTTGGACAATCTTCTGTAGAATTTTGGTTGTGTGTGAAATTAGTGATATTGTTTGCTAATTTTCACATTATTAGATCATCTTTTCTTGGAATGGGAATAAATATGGATCTCTTCTAGTCAGTTGGCCAGGTAGTTGTCCTCCAGATTTCTTGGTACAACCAGGTGAGCACATCTAGGGTGGCATCTGTTTGCTGAAATATTCCATCAATTCCTGACAAAAAATTTGTTTTTTGTCAATTCCTTCAGAATTGCTTGAACCTTCTCCTTCATCAACATTGCTTCTGTTGCTTAATAAAATTCTTCTGTGTTAGTCAATTCTTTCTAGTATAGTGACTCTACTCCTTCCATCTTTTTAAAAAAATTTTTTCCATCTTCTTTTGATGCTTCCTGAATCATTCAATATTCTGTCTATAACATTCTTAAATATTACCACTAGAGGCTTGAATTTGCTCTTCAGTCCTTCAGCTTAAGAAATGTCAATTAAGGGATCTCTGGTGGCCTAGGGCAAGACGCTGTGCTACAATCTTGAAGGCATGCAGTTAGAATCCACTATATGCTCCTTTGGAGAAAAAGGGAAAATCTCCTCTTGTGCCTGGAGGATCCAACTTGATGGTACACAACAAGAAAAAAAAAAGAAAACATATGTAGAACACACAAAAAGCATATATATAAATGCCAAGTGATTTCATCCCTTTTGATTTTCTGACTCCATTCTTAGCATATTTCGTCTAAATAATTTACTTATTTTATATATTTAATATTTATTGCATTGTTGTTGTTACGTATTGTGGAGTCAGCTCATAGCCGACCCTCCAGTGGGTTTTCAGGGGCAGTGAATCACATGGGAGAAGATTGCTTACCTTTCTTCTTGAAGCTACTAGTGGATTTTCACCACATGCCTATGAGTTGGCAATGCAACTTCTTACCACCAAGCCCCAAGAGTTCTCTAGTAAATATCAATATAATAATTTATTACTCATTTTATTACTACTGTGTGATGTTTTAAAGGTAATTTCCTACTCCTGTCATTAGTTTTACCTTTAGTATTTATAACTCTTTTAGAGGAAAGATTTGCCCCTCCTCTTAAATTATTCATTTATATCATTACAAAAAACAAAACCAAACAAACCACCACTAAGTCTGCTCCAACTTAAGGTGAACCTCTGTTAGTTTTCAGAAGTAATACATTTTAATTTTATTTTTGAATTGATTTTTTAAATTTTATTTTAAATTATTATTAAATTTTATTAGTTTTAATGAACATTTACAGAGATTTTGGGTTTTCATTCATTCATCGTTGCACTGTTTTCTCTACCCTCCTCCCCAGTTCGTTCTTCTTCCCCCCTGGATGTCTGTTTTAATTGTCCAATTGCCACAGTGCTTGTCAAAGCCAGTTCTGATTAATCTCCTTTGTCAGTGTGTCCTTTGCCATTCCCTATCACTCCTTCCTGAGAGAGACTTCACTCTTGATTCATAAGGAAAAGAGGATGGCGTATTCTCTTAGCTACTTCCTGCTGAAAAGGGACGCTGTGGGTTTCAGGGTGAAGATTTTCTCTCACTACTCTAAAGGGCCCCTTTGGCAGTAGGAAACACATAGACTATTATGGAGACTGATTTTGGAATTTAGATGCACTGTTATCAATTGTGCTTAGCCGTACATGTTCATATCCTTGAAGATGTATCATGGAAGTGTTGCAGCCTAGAAGACACTAATTTATCTAACAAGTTAAAAGTACATGAGTCAAAAATTAACAAGCAATAATATTCCGAGTAGAGGTTCTAATAGTGGCACAAATCAAGTTATAGAGGGAAGGTGGTTCTTACAATAAAAGGCCTATAGACTAGCGCTTTGTCTATTATAGTGTAGAGGTTAGGAACCACAAGATGTAGAGGCTCAGCTATGTCATTTATTTTTTTTTATTTTAAAAACAAATATTTATTAAGCAAAAACCATTTGTGCAAGGTCCCATGTCAAGTTTGATTTTTTTAACATTACAAATTTATTATTATTATTATTAATGTTAATGAAAATTTTCCGAGACTTTGGATTTCCATTCATTCATTATTGCACCTTTCTCCCTGCTCCCCTATCACCCCCCCCAATCACCCCAGTACACTCTTCTCTTTGAAAAACAAAGTAAAAATTCTTTCATTGTTTTACAATCCCTCCCCCCAGCAGCCTCCACTATTCAGCCTTTGTTCTGGACTTCTGTCATGACAATAATACATAATCACATATCCCTTTTAAACAGTTTTCTCCCTCATCTATTTCAATGTGATACACATTAATACACATTATTTATCCCATCTTTCTCAGTCTCCCCCAACCCCGATGTCAGTTCTGTTTTACAATGGTGGCACTATGCAGTATTTGTCTTTTTGTGATTGAGATATTTCACTCAGCATAATGTCTTCCAGGGTCACCCATTTTGTATAATATTTCATGATTTCCTTGTTTTTCAATGCAGCATAGTATTTCGTTGTGTGACTATACCACAGCTTCTCTATCCATTTGTTTATTGATGGGCACTTAGCTTGTTTCTAACTCCTTGCTATTGTGAACAAAACCCTGATAAATAATGGGTGTGTGTTTAATTGATATTTTAACAAAAGTTTACAAAAAACTTGGATTTCCATTCACTCATTGTTTTACATTTTCTTCCCTACCCACCCCAGTTCACTTTTCTCTTTAAAAAGATTCTTTTACTGTTGCACAATTTCCTCCACCTTCCCCCTTCCCCAGTCCTCTTTGCTACACACCTCTTATTCTGGACTGTTGTCATGCAAATAGTATCTAATTATTTTTCTTTTAGACATTTCTTTCCCTCACCTGTTTCAATGTAGTGTTCATTATTTACCCCCTCTTTTCTTAGTTTCTCCCCAACCCCCATGTTAGTCCAGTTTTATAACAGTGACATTATGCAGTATTTTACCTTTTGTGACTGAGATATTTCAAACTGTTGACCTTTCTGTTAATAGTTCAACACATATCACACTATGCCCACAGGGCTCCTTTTGTATCGCTAGAAACTCATGTATATTTCTTATTGATGTTGTTTAAGTATCTGCTAGCTCTAGAAATCTTTGATTTCCACAAACCTCAGGCTTTTCACTATCCAAAATATTTACCTCTCACAAAATAGGACAGGGTTCAGGTCTGTTGTCATAGGGCCACTGTGAGTCACACTTAGCTGCACATAACAACAATAACAACAGTAACAACAACAACATTCTTAACCAAGAAGATGTCTGAACATGACAAGGGGATACGACATTGTTTAAAATATGTGTATCAGAGTTGCATTCTTTTTCCATAACTATTCAATTTTTATATTGAGCAAATCATTCTAGAAACTAGACTTTACTCAGAAGAGGTGACAGCAGCATTGGTGGAAGACTCATCAATAACTTGTTTTATGCAGATGATACAACCTTGCCTCCTGAAATTGGGGAGGACTTGAAACACACTGGCTGCAGAAGAGTAAGGACTATAGCCTTCAATATCAAGAAAACAAAAATCCTCACCACTGGGTCAATAGGCAGCATTGCTAGAGAAGAGATAGAAAATGTCAGTGATTTCATCTTGCTTGGATCCACAATGAATACCCTTCATACTACTAGTCAAGACATCAGAAGATGTGTTTCATTGGGAAAATCTAATATCAAGGACCTCTCTAAGATGTTAAGGAGCAATGATGTCAGTTTAAAAATTAAGGTGCATATGAGTCAAGTTATAGTCTTTGAAATTATTTGTTATGTATCAAAAGTTGGACAATAACTAAAGTGACAGAAGAAGAATCAAAACCCTTGAGTTGTGGTGTGGAAAAAGAGTACTGAATATCCTATGGATTGACAAAAGAACAAACAAATATGTCTTAGTGCAACCAGGGTACTCCTTAGAGGCAAGGATGGTGAAACTTTATCTTGCATACTTTGGGTATGTTGTTAGGCGAGGTAAGTTCTTGGAAAAAGACATCATGCTTGGAAAGGTTGAGCATTGAGTGTCAGTGGAAGATTTTCAACTAGGTGAATTCACACAAACGATTATCACAATGGGTTCAAGTATATCAGAATTGATGAGGCTGAGACATTACAGGATGGGGTTCAGAATCATTGCTTGGGTCACTATGAGTCATAGTCAAGCACCTAACAACAACAACAACATTCCTGACTTGGATGGACCTGGCCAGGGCACATTGTCATCTGTAAGTTTTGAAGCAGTTGTATAATTTTCTACCCTGACTCACAAGACAGAAGCATCTAGCATCCTCAGGCACCTATGGCTATCTTGAAATATTTTTCTCAAGTGTTTGGCTGAAACTCAGGGGTGAAAATATTCTCATTTTATTGCCATTTGTTTCTCACCCCCCGCTCCCCCCCCTCCAGCCCCCCGCCACCTTACAGAAGCTTCAGTTATTGAAGGGACTCATCTTAGTTTTTCCCCATGAAGATTTTAGAATATGACTGAGAAGAAGGAGCCATCTTTCCTCATAAGTATTTGTTGAATACCTAGTCTACAAAAGCCAGTGTTAAGTGTTAGAACATGTTAGCATCCCTACAGAGCTAAATTCTAACCAATTCACTGAGAATGCTTAAGTCCTAACAGTTTCAAGATAGCAAACATAACCTGGTACAGAAGAAAACAAAAGCTTCAGAGAATGTTTTATTAAAAAGGAAAAAGAGACCTGAGAGAAAGAGAAAGATTCTAAAGAGACAAAAGAGCTCAATCTCACTTTAAAAGCTCCCTTACAGTGATTGAGAATAGAACAGCTTCTAGTCCAGGGACAACTTTAACATATTTTGCCCAGCTCCATGATTTGAGGACCATTCAGTCCAAAACATTATTTTGTTACTAAATCCCAGAGCGCATCATTGGATGAAGTTAATCAGAAATGACAAGAATAGAGGAATAAATAAGAAGATGTAAATCCATTGTGACAGATTCAGAGATACCCTTTGCCCAGTCTGAAGGGGAGCAGGGGCAGGGCCACTCTGAACAGACTGGCTTTGGGGTTTTGTCACTCTAATCTCATTTGCAAATCTGAGCCATCAGTTGAAGGCAGCCATTGTCCTGTGATGCTCCCTGGGGGCCTGTGATTTTTCCAATTGGAGCTTGTTCTCTAATTCAAATGTAGTGAGGAAGCGGGAGTAAGACAAAATATTTTCTAACTTTGAGAGCTTTGAAGCTAAATGTGTTAGCTGTTCTTTTCCTCAGGCCATGGAGGAGAGAGAGCAGCCAAGCTGTTCCATACTTTCTGGACCTCAGGTGCCAAAAGAACAGCACCTGGGACTGAGAAGGCATTCATTACCTAAACCAAAACTAAACCCACAACTGCTGAGTCAGTTCTGACCCATGAAGACCCATCATCAGGTTTGTGAGTCTATAAATCTTAACAAAAGCAGAACTCCTCAAGTTTCCCCCAGGAGTAGCTTCTAGATTTGAACTATCAACCCTGTGGTTAACAGACGAATATATGACTTACTTTTCCTCTAGGATTACTTATTGCACACACAAATCAAGTACACACACACAGAGAGAGAGAGAGAGAGAGAGAGAGAGAGAGAGAGAGAGAGAAAAGAAATGCTCAGTTCTCTCCCACAATTTAACCACCATCAACCATAGGAGTATGATTTTGATTTTGGTCAAAGTGGAAGGGAATTTCTGGAATGATTATGGTCTCTCCAGACCCATCTGCTTGCCCGTTCATTTTCAAGAAATAAAGAAAGAAAAATGCTAAAACCATATTCTAATTCAGACCAGGTAACAGAATGTGGGAAAAGCACCCAAGTGAGGATGGATTGATCAGAAGGTACTCTTAAGTCAGACCCTACAGTGTGCTGCTGTAGCACAGTCAAGAGTCTGGCCTTTCCTACACAATAGTAAATTAGTTCTATTGCAAAGAGATTATATTTGGACAAGTAAATCTTTGTCATGTAAATCCATAGCTCACAAAGGGTTAAGGAGGAATGAGAAGCTGAAAGGGGCAGTTAAGGACAGGCATGCTGGACTGCTAGAAACGCCCTCCACCATCACTCGGGGTTGGTGCTCTGTGGTAGATAGAAAGGCTGGGTAAAGAGGGTTCCTTTCATTCAGTTAGAATTTATGGAACACCCTATTATGGTTTAAGATTATGCTAAACTCAAAAAGGAACATTTAAAGGTGATGAATGAGAAAAATATTCTTGTCAAGGGAAAAAAAAATCTGAGTTCAATATGAGTGTTTCAGTCTTTAGAATCTTGCTGGGTGGCACCTCTCAGATGCTCAAGTTCAGTGCAGAAATGGAGGCTCAAGGAGGGAAAACCATTTCACGTGGAATAGCAACTGGGACTAAGACTCCTTGGCTCCTGATCCAACTCTCTGAGTTGAGCTTGTCAGTTATTGGTCTCTGACACATTGTGATCCCATGCACAGTGGGACAAAAGCCTGTCATCCCAACAGATTGGTGACTCTAATTTTATAATCCACAGGAATTTCACTGGCTAATTTTCAGAAGTAAATCACTGGGCATTTTCTCTTCATCTTTCACCAAAGCCTGTTCAGTATCTTGGTGATGCATAAACCTGCACTGATGGATAGGAGCACTGGCCAGGAATCAAAGCTCTGAACCACCAAGGCCCTCTCAGTGGCAGTTACTTCCCAGGAAGGACTTAGAAAACAGTTCTTCAATACAAGACATAGGTCAGGAGCTCTGTGTGTCATTAAGAAAAGACATCAAGAAAAGGAAACTGCAACTATAACTAACCCTTAAGAGCCCAATTTCCTTCCCACTTCTAAAAGCTAACTTCTTGCCACTGTTTCTCAAACACTTTCTCTGTGATGCCTTCAGCATCCTCCTTTCTTTTCTCAGCCCTAGTGTTCTGAGTTGTTTTGTGATGGTAGCTGTCTACTCTGCTAGACTCAACTTCCTTAGTCTCCTGTTTAGAGACTTACCCAAAGAAATTGACAATATTTCCCAAAGAAATAACTGAAGCATTTTGTGCTTAGTCTCATATCAAGAATAAGAAGAGGTTCTTAGGTTGTCTAGATTGGAAGCGGGAGTGGCATCCACTTCCTAAACAACATGTCTCGGGAAACTCTATGAGCTTTGATAAACATCAATAGAATGTTCATAGGGTCGCTTTGAGTTGTGCTGGACTCCAAGGCAATCAACAACAACAACAACAAGGGTCTCTAGAAGAGGGAGAGGGGAGGGGGAAGAAAAAGTTAATTTTATTAAGCTGGGTGCCAAATGAACCCCATAAGATGATGGCAACAAATGTCAAGGGTAACCCAGCAGTTGGCATGGCCACCTTTCTCCAGGAGTCTGGCTTCACAGACTTTGAAATGTATTAAATCTCAGACAAGTAAGAGGATGGGACATTCTTATGTGGATCACTCAAGAGCAAACGTTGCCTTTATTCATCCACAATCAACACACTTGGCACCAGCAGCCAGGAAATTATAAGACGTATTGTGATGGGAAAGTCTGCTGTTAGGAATCTCTCTAAAGTACTCAACAGCAACGATGTGTCTCTGGAGACTAAGGTGCGTCTTGTACAGGCCTGGTCTTTGACATCACTTGTTATACGTCAGAGAGCTGGACAATGACCAGGGAGGACAGAAGGAGAATTGATGCTTTTGAGCTTTGGTGTTGGAAAAGAGTGCTGAGAGTGCCATGGACTGCTAAGAAAACAAACAGATTCATCCTGTAAAGGGTTAAACCGGGTGGCTCCTTGGAGGCAAGGATTCTGAGGCTTCGTCTGACATACTTTGGTTATGTTTTAAGGAGGGACCTGTCATTGGAGAGGGACATAATACTTGGGAGGGTGGAGGGCAGGTGCAGGAGGGGAAGGCCCTCTGGGAGATGGATTGATTCAGTGACTGGGGCGATTGGGATGAGTGTGTCAGAGACAATGACATTGGCACTGGACAAAGCAGTTTAGAGTTGTTGTACATGGGGTCGCTATGAGTCACAAGCGACTCAACGGCACATAACAACAACAGCAGCATTCATTCTAAGTAGACACCTTGCCAAAATAATTGTCTTTATTTTCTGCTGTGTTAACTTGGACCTTACCTCCTGGTGGTCAGACGTTAGTGGATATCATGGTGGGTGGGTCTTTCTATTGGGAAGAAAACTTCAATTCACTCTCTGAGGGAGGGAACACTGTCAGCTAAAGAATGTAAAAGAGGCAATATTTCTTTTATTTTGAGAGCCAAACTTTCACCAAAAATAAAAAAAAACTTTGCCTCTCAGACAGCTTGATTTAATTGCTGAACAAAGCCCTTCTCTTGTGGGGAAGAAAGAAAAGGACTCCAACATTTAGCCCTCTAAAAATGTAGGTTTGTAAAAATAATGTGGAGGAAATAGGCAGTGACATCCATCCACCCACTGCTTTTGGGTAGTACAAGCCAAGCCTAAAACAAAGGAAAACAAAACCAGTCAGTTCAAGAGTTCAACCTTCCCTTCATGAAGGGAAAAGCTTAGCTTTTATTTCCTTAGTTAGCCTTGATATCTGCACTCATTCCCCATCTGAGATATTTTATTTTCCAGACCCTTCCTAAATCTTTGAGTCTTATTAGAGAGGAACTCTAATATCCCTTTAGTTCTTGGTTTTAGTGTGAGAAAATGCTCTGGTTTGCAGAAATATCACAAGTGAATGGTTTACAAGCATACATTTATGTTATCATAGTTTAGGAAGCTGAAAGTCCAAATTCAAGGATCAGGCTATTGGGAAAAGTCCTTTTCTTCTTTTAACATCTGTCTATGTGCATGGGATTCTTTGGAGATGTTTACATGTCTTAACCATCAGTCTTTCCTTGGGTCTAGAATGTTCTCGGCACAGGAACCCTAAATCCAAATTGTACTTCCACTCCAGGCTCTTTTTTGTAGTAGTAAGGTCTCTTTTTTCTGTTTGTTTCTCCTTCTGTCTTTTCTAAGATAAAAAGGTGTGATTCAAGCAAAGATGTGACTTGAATAAGGATGGGACTTAAGCCAAACTCTCTCATAAGGCTATGTCTATAGATACAACTCTCCTAGTCCTAACTCATTAACATGTAGATGTTAAGATTTACAACATAGACTACAAAATGCAGGATAATTACATCAAGTTACAAAACAGAGGACAATACTGAGAATTATGACCAAGCCATATGTTTTTAAAGGACACAATTCAATTTATGATACTAACTACATGTAAAGGACTATTTGAGTTTGTGGAAGATATGAAGATGACCTAGAAATAGTCTGAGCACTCAGGAACAGAAAGCATATAAAGCAGTTTAACCTAAAAAAACCCCTCAACATACCTACCCCATAAAAATAAAATATGAGATTCCTAATCTAACTCAAACATAAATAACCTTGTGCATTTAAAAATGCCCTGGGCTGCATCCATATTGTACTTTAATTGGTCTAGATGTCCCTGTGCTCTATGAGCACTTTATAAAATCTCTTTAGTAAATCTTAAACACAGCCAGAATTAAGAACCACTGAACTAGAGTAACCTTTTTCAGATCTCAGTTTGCCTAAGTATAAATCAATATGAGGTGTAGACTCTGAGAGTTCAGAGGGCAGGAAATGGAGGTGGGAGGAAATCACTAAATATTTTATCTCATAGATATGTTTACATGTGTTAGCTCCTCTAATTTCCCCAAAACTCTGCATACCAGGTATATATCACTTATATATTGCTTTGTGTCCACAATATGTTCTGTGAAATAGGATTATATGATTTCAATATTGTGTGAATATAATATTAAAAGTATATGAGAACCTGCTTCTGGTTGCCGTCCTCACTGCCGCTGTTGTTATTACTGGTAGGGCTACCGGTGGAGGCCGGAGGCATGGAATTTGCAGGAGTGTGGGTTGAAACGCTGGGGCAGGAGCAGAGGGGGAGGATGCAAGGAGTGAGAGGTATGATCAAGTTATTCAATCAGGCTATTGGGAAAAGTCCTTTTCTCCTTTTAACACCTATCTATGAACATGGGATTTGTTGGAGATGTTCACATGTCTTGGCTATCAGTCATTCCTTGGGTCTAGAAAGTTCTCAGCACAGGAACCCTGAATCCAAAGAGTAGCACAGTATCAGGAGTAGCACAGACTCAAACCATTGCCTCTACTGCCCACCAGACGAAACTCGAGAATCAGTGCTTGAGCCATGTCCCTCACTTGACAGTATGCCACCTCTGTGGTCCAGTGCTGTGAGAGTCTGGTTTTGGGAGTCTTTTAAACCATTCAAATTCAGTCATTGGTGTCCAGTTAGAACTCATACCTGACCCTCCAGTCAGTTTTCAGAAGGCTATAAATTGCTAGGGAGAAGATTGTCCATCATTCTCTCTTAGAACCACTGATGGATTTGAAGTTCCAGAGAGGTACTGACTTAGGGTGAGTAGTGCAACTCCCTACAGACTAGGTCACCAGAACTTCTTATTAATACTATCAGGGGAAAGAATAAACAAAAGAACTGTTTTCCTTTATAGAACCAAAACAAACCAAGAAATGTTATGGAACCAAAAGTATGTGTTCAGTCAATGTTAAATGCACACCTATATCTCACCTTCCTTCAGCCCAGAGCCGGTGCAATCCCTCACTCACGCAGTTTCTTCTCAGCAATGGGCCCCAGGACTGAGGGTGATTCCCATCTCAATTCCTAGGTAGATCTCTCTTCACTCTCCGTAGTCTAGTCCTTTAGGCCTTCTTTCAGGAGATCTAATCACCTAGTCCAAACAGAATTGTCCTCCTAACTCAAAGGTAATGGCTCTGGTTGTTCAAATTCATCAGCTTAGAGAAAGATGAGGAATCTATCCCTATGTGATTTATAGTCCCTGAAAACCCATTGGAGAGTCAGCTACCAGTTGGTTTTGACTCAACAGAAATGAGTTTGAGCTTTTGAGGCCTCTTTGAGATGCAAATAGTTAAGCACTACTAGTCAAGTTGGAACCAACTCAAGGTAATCCTCCATTGGGTTTTAAAGGCTATAAATCACATGGGAGGAGATGGCCCATCTTTGTCCCACATTGCTTCTGGGAGATTTGAACTGCCAGAGAGGTTTAACCTTTGAGGTAGTAGTGCAACTCCCTATGGATTAAGTTACCAGAGTGCCCCAGAAATCACATTAATCCAAGATAATGATGAAAACAATGACAGTCTTCCTTGTTCCGTGGTCATTTCAAACATTTTCAAACCTGTAGATATGAATAGTCTAAGAATTTAATGGCCTTGACTTTTCTACATTGGTACAAACTAGCAGAAAATGACAGTTTTCATTAATGTTTCAGAAAAGTAACCTCACGTGTCAAAAGGTTAGATCATTTGGGCCCCATTTTATATGGCATTGTGGTGGAGATTTATAGGTTGCCTACACCATTACTTTCAATCCCCATGTACTTGACATGCAATATACTCAATCTATTTTAGTGGGAAAACTTAAGATATTTTTCTGGATAAGATTATTTCACCATTCGTCTCCTTTATCTGACTGCGTAAACTTGAGAGGAATAAAAAGGTCATTTTTTTGTTTGATTTTGTTTAACAATCAGAACTCACCCAGCCCAAACCAAGGCCAGAGCTTGATGAGACAGGTCTGGCCAAGAGCCAGCTGGGAGGGGTGCATTTAGCAAAATGCAGGACCTCAGGTCCTGATCAATACCAGGTCTGGCTGGTGATGTTTCCATTCTGAGACTCAGATAGGCAGGCTTGGATAAGCCTAATGCTAAAACTGAGGGGAGTGGGAGGGGGAGGGGAGGGAAATACCATCTCTGTTCCCTTTCAGGGTCTTCAGCTTACTTCGGTATGGAAAAAACGTGACATAGAAATGGTGATAACAGAAAACTCCAGCAGGGTGACAGGAAGGACCTTGACATTTATTTCTCATTCTCCTCTGGGCTCTTCCAAGTTTCTAATAACAGTAGGGGTTTGTTGCAGAAGAAACACTCAGTCTAGGAATAAGGAAAGCAGGTCACAGTCTCTGTTATTGTTTGTTAGATGCCCTGGAGTTGTTTCCAATTCATTGTGACCCTGTGTATAACCATCTTCACATTGCTGGAATGCTTCATCCCTTGTTGCAATCATTTATTAATTGATTTCATGGAAAACCTTCATCCTTTTTACTGAGTCTACCAAGCATGATGCCCTTCTCCCAAGGACTGTCCACTCGTGATAGCATATCCAAAATAAGTGAGATGAAATCTTACCATCTTGACTTCTAAGGAGCATTTAGGCTGTGTTTCTTCCAAGACAGATTTATTTGTTCCTCTGACAGTCCATGAAATATTCTTCACTCACAGCACAATTGAAAGGCATCCATTATCATTCTGTCTTCCTTATTCGTTGTCCAGCTTTTGTGTGCACATGAAGTGATTAGAAATCCTATGGCTTGGGTCAGGTTCGATCTTAATCCTTAAGATAACATCTTTGTTTCTTAAAATTTTAAATTAATCTTTTGTGGTAGATTCTCTCAGTGCGAGAATATTGTTTGATTTCTTAACTTCTGCTTCCATGGATGTTGATTGTAGAGACAAGTAAAGTAACTTGAATATTTGACAATTTCAGTCTTAACTGTTTATCCTGATGTTACTTATTTGTCCAGTTGTAAGAAATTTTGTTTTCTTTATTCTGAAATATATTTCATAATGAAGGCAGTAGTCTTTTGATCTTTATCAGTAAATGCTCCAAGTCCTCTTCAGCTGCATCTTGCGGCTTCTTCTTTCAGTCCTGATGTCACATTCTTTTCATACAGTTCAGTTTCTCAGATTTTTGCTTAGCATGTAGATTAAGTATGTATGATGAAATTATCCAGCCTTGACACACATCTTTCCTGATTTAAAGTTATATAATATCACCATGTTCTGTTTGAACAGCTGTCTCTTTGTGTATATTCAGGTTTTGCATGAGCACAATTAAGTGATCTGAAATTCCCATTCTTGGCAATATTATCCATAATCTGTTATGGTTCACACAGTCAACTACACCTTCAGTAAAACACAGGTAAACATCTCTTTGGTATTCTCTGCTTTCAACCAGGATCTATCTGATGTCCATCCTTCTATCACCTCTTCTGGACACAGTTTGGATTTCTGACCATTCCATGTCTACACATTGCTGCAGCCATTTTTAAATTATCTTTAGAAACATTTTGCATGTATTGTGATGCTAATTACATACAAGTAAAATATTGATGCCTTTCTCTGTAATGGCATAAATATGGATCTCTTTCATTTTCCTTGGCATAGATAAGTGTGTGTTCCCAGTGTAGGATCTGTTTGTTAAAGCATCTCAGTTGATCATTTACCAATGCCTGGGAAGCTTGGTTTTTGCCAAAGTCTTCAGTGTATATTATGCTGCTTCCTTCAATATTGTTTACTTCATAAAATAGCTAGACAAAGAACCAATTCTTTTTTGGCTCAATTACTCCATGTATTCCTTCTGTCTTCTTTCAATGCTTCAATATTTTGATCACAGAATCCTCCAGTATTAAAATTCAGTATTTTTTTTCCTTTCTGCTTGATAAATCCCAGCATGTGCTTTCTTTTTGGTATTCTAACACCAGACTTTGCACATTTCATAATCATAGCCTATTTTGTCTTCTATAGCTACTCATTGAAATCTTCTGTTCACATCTTTTCTTATTTTTTAAAGTTCAATTCTTTTATATCATAATCTCTTCATATACTTTATCTTCGAAACTTAGATTCTCTTCTGACACATTTTTGTCCTTTCTTTCCTGCCTTTTAAATGGCCTTTTACTTTCTTTTTTGTGTGATGCTCTTGATGTCATCCCACAGCTTGTCTGGTCTTTGATTGTTAGTATTCGAAGCATCAAATCTGTTGTTGAGATATCTCTAAATTCAAGTTAAATATACTCACGTTTGTACTTTACCTCGTCATAGACTTGTTTAAATTTTCTTCCTTAATTAACATTATCCTGAATGTACACAGGAGCAATTTTTAGTCCCTTCAGCTGTTTGCCCTTGGCCTCCTCTGACTGATGATTTTAAGCTTCATTTCTTTTCACATATGTGTTGATTTGATTCCTGGATATTCTGTCTGGTCACTGTTTACGTCATTGAAAAGGTATTTGCAATGACTAAGTCATTGGTTTTCTAAGAATTTATCTTGAAAATTTCAGTATGATTTCTGTCACCTAGGCCATATTTCCCAACTACGGATCCTTATTTTTTTGTTTCCTTATACAAGTTTTCAGGTCTTTCGTTCACAGGGTTGCTATGTGTCATCTACGGCTCAATAGCACTTAACAACAACAACAACATGACATTGGTAATCAGTGCATGTATTTTATTAATAGCCGTATTCACTGGTATTCCTTGCGGGCATAATGACAGTTACCACTGACTGTGTTGTACTTTATGATAGATTTTGAAAGTGTTCTTTTTGATAGAATGGATTCTAGACACTTTTCTAATGTGTTATTCTTGATGTGATAGACCATGTGTTGTCCAGCTCACGATGGCCAATACCAGCCTAGTTCAGTTAACTAATACCTAGATGTCTATCATCAAGTGTTCCATTTCATTTCTGACAACTTCCAATTTTCCTAGATTGATGATTTATACATCATACATTCTGATTATTGATGGACTTTTGCAGTTGTTTCTTCTCGTTTTGAGTCATGCAGCATTAATAAATGAAGGTTCCCAAAACTTTCCTCCATTTCTGTTATTAAGGTCTGTTTTACTCTGAAGAAGTAGCTCTTTTCCAATTATATTTTGAATGCTTTCCAATCTGGAGGTGCTTTTCTTCTGACACTGTATTAGATTATGTTCACCACTATTTATTAGATAGGAGGTTTCCCCAGTCTTTTTTTTTTAAAAAAGAAGTAGATCCCTGGGCTTGTCTTCCCTGTCTATCTTGATCTGGAAGCTCTGTTGAATCTTGACTATCATGGGTGATCTGTTAGTATTTGAATACTAGTGCTCTAACTTCCCACATCAATAGTCAAGTTACCATACTATGAAAAACTGATGGACAAGGGTCTTGCCAATAATTTCATGGTGTGAGGTTGTTTTTCTTAGTGGCAAGTTCGATTTTAACCAAGAGTGACCTCATGTGTATAAAGGAGAATTGCTCCACTGAATTTTCAAGGCTGTGATCTTTGGAAGCAGATTGTCAGAATCGTGTCCTGAGGAATTTGTGGATAAGCTCATCCTCCAACCTTTTTGCTAGTATTTGAATACTTAACTGATTTCACCATGTACAGACTCCAGTGAGAAAACTGGGGTGAACTATTTAAGCACTGAAAAGTTATTATTTCTCCTCCTCCTCCTGTCCCCCTGATTTCATCATAACTTAATCTCTTTCCGGTCCTGTGCCCTTTGGAGTCACATTATAAAAAAAAAAATCTATAATACTAGCCAATTCAACATTTTTATGTATAGAATTCAGTGATTGAATGAAGGTATGCAACCCTCACCAATACCCTTTGTCAAAGTTTTTTGCACCTGGTGCAACCACTGTGGAAGGCGGTATGGCACTTTCTCAAAAAGTTTGAAATAGAGATACCATTTGACCCAGCAATTCCACTACTGGGAATATACCCCAAAGAGACCATAACTGACATCCAAGCAGATATATGCACATCCATCTTTATTACAGCTTTGTTCACAATAGCAAGGAGTTGGAAACAACCTCAGTGCCCATCAGCAAATGAATGGATAGAGAAGCTGCAGTATATTCACACAATAGAATACTATGCTGCATTGAAAAACAAGGAACTCATGCAATATTATTCAAAATGGGTGACATTATGCTGAGTGAAGTTTCTCAGTCACAAAAGGACAAATACTGCATGGTGCCACTGTTGTAAAACAGGACTGACATTGGGGTTGGGGAGAGACTGAGAAAGATGGGTTCAATAATGTATATGGCATTGAAACAGATAAGGGAGAAAACTGTTTTAAAGGGATATGTGATTAGGTATTTTTGTCATGACAGGAGTCTAGAGCAAAGGCTACATGGTGGAGTGGACCTGGGGGAGGGTTTGTAAAACAATGAAATAATTTTTTTTTACTTTTCCAAGAGGGTAGTGTACTAGGGGGGAGGGTCAGGAGGGGAGAAAAGTGCAACAATGAATGAATGGAAACCCAAAATCTCTGTAAATTTTTACTGAAATTAATAATAAATTTAAATAAAATTAAAAAAGTTTCCTGCACCATAAACACTGGTTGCTTTCTAAATAAGAATTCTCTCCATTCTTTTTCTCTCTTGCCTCTGGTAACTACGTCTAAACTCTGATGTCTATATATATATATTGGTAACTACTTTTAAACTCTGATCTCTATATATTTGCCTATTCTAGACACTTCATATTAGTGAAATCAAGCACTTTCTGTCTTTTGTGTCTTAATTACTCTGCATAACAGTTCGTCTATGCTGTGACATGCATCAGACCTTCATTTCTCTTTAGAGCAGAAAAAGCCTTTGTTCTTAAACTCAAGCCTAGATAGTTTTTCAGAGAAGATTCTCCCCTCACCTGCCTAAATATGCTTTACTTAAAATGCACATTTCGGTGAAAGCAGACTGAGGCTCAGTTAGCATCAGCCAATCAGAGAAGATTTCAATGCTTTTCTTCCTGCTTAAAATTTCTCTAGCGACTGCTAACTGAAAAGTCAGTAATTCTAAGCCACTAGCAACTAGAATAAATATGAGATATTTCGATATTCTGTTTCCATAAATAATTTATTTACATTCTTGGTTTCTTTCTGTGTGTGTGTGTGTGTGTTTTAACTAATTCCTCAAACCAGAATGCATTAACTTCCAGAGACTTAAGTATTCCCTACCCCACTCTATCTTTTCTACCTGCCAGGGTAGGAAAGGCTGGAGAGGGTCACTATGAGAATTGTAGGATAAGTGAACCTATTTTATGTTTTCCTTAGGATGCAGGTGAAAACACATGGAGGAGTCTGCTCTGCTTGTCTGTACCAAGTTGGATACATGGTGGTGGTTGTTAACTGCTGTCGAGTTGTAGACGACTCATAGTGACCCTATGAATGGAAGACCTGAAAACTTATATAACATTAATTGTTTCTCCAAGTTCATAGAGTTTCCAGAGGCAAGCTGTTGTGGAGGCAAGCTATTTCGGAAGCGGATGCCACTCCTGCTTCCAAGCTTGTTTTAATCGGGGAGTTCCACCAAACACTGTCCACCATTGTTTACCATTGTCACATTTGACACAGCAGTGTCATAGTGTTAGCATCAAAGCAACCACGAGTTACCTCTGTACAGCAAATGGGCAGACCAGGGCTATATCACTTAGAAGAATGTTTGACCAAAAACAATTAAACCAGGCCTGAGGGCAGCAGATTAAAATCACCCACCTTTGACTTGGTAGCATAACTTTCTATCCACCAGGCCAGGCAGGCCTACAGAGCTCTATGTTGTTAATAGTTTCGTTATGTGCTTAAAACACATGGAGGAGTTTGCTCTCCCTGTCTGTATCTCGTTGGATATGTGGTTAGGATAATGCAATTATGTCTGCAATGACTTCTTATTTTCCATCTCCCAATCAATCTTTCCCCTCAGAGTTGACAACCACCACACATCCTTTATCATACGACAATTATGTGAGTTTAAGTGGACTGACATTGCTCTCAACAGCTTTAAGAAAAAGTGAGGCTGCTTCTAGGCATAATTAATAATGTGATGAAGTTTCGTGACTCTGATTCTTCAGCTGAAACTATTTAGTGAATGGAAATCTCAAGTCAATGTTGAGGAGAAGACCCTTAATAAGTTGATTGAAACTAGCTCAAATTTTATTCATGAGGAAGAACCAAAAAAGTATCAAATTATCAGTGGTCATTCAGTAGTAGAATTCTTACCTTCCATTTGAGATACTCAGATTTGATTCCCAGCTAACGTACCTCACGTGCAGCCACCTCTCATCTGCCATGGAAAATTTCCATTTATTCTAGCTTTTCATGTAAAAAAAAAAATAAAGTGACCTATTTCGAGCCTCTTGCTTTCAGAAATGTCAAGAAATTGTCACAGTAGTTTAAAAAACACTAATGGTGATTTTCCAACATCAATTCTTCATCTTCTTTTTTGAGACTGTCTAATGAGTTAAGGAAGGGCAGATTCTATGATTAAGAACCTTTTTTTTAGTCCCTTCACAATGTATCAGACAAAGAATCCTTTCTCAGTCATTGATTCTGGAAATATCTCAACTGTATTTTTAACTGGGAAGGATATGTGATAATAACCATTGACTACTTAACAATCTGAGACCAGATGATTCTGGATGTTGTGTGGGATGAGTTTTTTCATTCCAATTTAACTCCCAGGAAAACAAACAAGTGTGTTGAGTCATTTATCTTCATGGTTACTAATAAGGGTAGTGGGTTTCTCGCAGCCATGTTTACATTCTTATTTTCAAACCAGGTAGGCAGGTTAGGCTACTGACTTGACCATTATGCCAACTCATAACAGTAGGTGGAAGTGGAAGGCAATTAAAGGATCTGTTGCAGGACTAGTGTGCAAATTTATGTGTAGTGGGATCTAGGATAGAACAAGTCAGAAACAATATAAATGTCCATTAACAGATTGAACCCAACATAATTCATTGCCAGTGAGTCAGAAGCAACTCATAGCTGACCCTCCAGCAGATTTTTAGAGGCTGTAAATCTCACAGTAGGAGACTGCCTTTGGGTTGGTGATGTAATTTCTTATTCATTAGGACCCCAGGGCTCCTGTAGTTAGATAGTTATGGCATATCCTACGCCACTGAATGGAGTCTCTAGGTGCTACAAAGGGTTAATTGCTCAATTGCTAACAAAGATTAGAGATTCAGGTTCACCCAGAGGCACCTTGATAGATAGGTCTGATGATCTACTTCTGTAAAACCACTAATTTAAAAACTCAGTGGATTCAAGTCCAACAAGAAGAAAAGGTTTGATGTTCTAATTATCAAACAATCATTCGTCAACACCCTGTGGAGCACATTTCTACCTGGACACACACTGAGTTTTCACTGAATTTTCCAGGTTGGAGTCAATTCTCTGGCTCCTGATATTAAAGCTCTATGATGAAGATGTGAATAAAGAAAGCCCTAGATTCTTTTCACTGTTGTTGGATTTTTATTGTTATTGTTTTTCAAGTGCCTCTTGTACAGAATCTCATAAAGCACTGATTTTTTTAAATTAAGTTTGGATGACGTTTATTAATATGTCATGCTCAGGAGTGTGCACACAGCATACATACTCTTCTTCTTTGCAGATCCTGGGATTTTGGTAATAACACCAGCTGAGTGCGGTTATCTCAAATCACTTGATGCTGTATTAGCTCCTGTCTATATAAAAAAGATTATGGGTCTTTGAAACTAAATTGTGTTATCAATGAAATTATATCCACATTTAAGACTGAAATAGGAAAGAAAAAAAGAAATTATGACAAAACATAAAAAAATACCCACAAAAATCCTATGGAGCATGATTTCAATCTGATGTAAGTGGGGATTTCAATCTGATATAAGTAGGGATGCCATAAATTGGAGATAACTCAATGACAACTGGTATCCCATGGAATATTATTTTTCAGATTAGTTTCACCAGACCTACACTAAGGTGAGGATTCCTGTGCAAATTTTTTTTCTTGCAGAAGTGCTCTTTAGAGGATGCCATGAATGTGTTAGGAAACAGTACAGAAAAGGGAAAGAAGTCAAATCGGGGAATGGCTTTAGACCAAGTCCCAGCCATGACCTGATTCCTTTGAGGAACTCTCTAGTAGAATGCACTGCAGTCCAGAAGGCACTAGGTTCAAATAGACCAGCTGTTCTGCAAGAGAAGGATCAGCAATCTCCTCTCATGTGATTATCTGCCTCTGAAAACCCACTGGAGGGTCAGCTATGGGTCAGTTCTGACTCTGTGGTACTCAAACAACAACAACAACAACAATCTTCCATCTCTATGTACTTACCAGCAAAATAGCACCAGAAACCCAATACTAGCTTCAGAGGAGAGTTGCAGGCTGTTGTTGCTATTAGGTGTCAATGAGTTGTCTCTGCCTTGTTGTGTCTCTATAGAAAGAAAAGAAAAAAAAGAAAAAAAAAAGGAAGCCTGGCTGATCCTGCACCATGTTTGTTGCGCTCAAGCTCATTGTTGTAGTCACAGTATCAATTCATCTTGTTGAAGGTCATCTTCTCCTTCACTAACCCTCTAATTTCTTAAAGCATGATGTCTTTCTCTAAGGACTGTCCTCTTCTGACAACATGCCCAAAGCAGGTGAGTAGAAGTCTCATCATCATCATCACTTCTTTGCTTTTTTTTTAATTAATTTTAATGAAAATTTACAGAGACTTTGGATTTCCATTCATTCATTGTTGCACTTTTCTCCCTGCCCACCCCTTCCCCCCCCCCCCCAGTACACTATTCTCTTTGAAAAGTAAAATTTCTTCCATTGTTTTACAATCTCTCCTCCAAGGTCCATGCCACTATGCAGCCTTCATTCTGGACTCCTGTCATGACAATAATACCTAATCACATATCCCTTTTAAACAGTTCTCTCCCTCATCTGTTTCAATGCCATGTACGTTATTTATCACATCTTTCTCAGTGTCCCCCCAAACCCGATGTCAGTCCTGCTTTACAACAGTGGCACTATGCAGTATTTGTCCTTTTGTGACTGAGCTATTTCATTCATAATAATGTCCTCCAGGGTCACCCGTTTTGAATAATATATTTCATGGGTTCCTTGTTTTTCAATGCAGCATAGTATTTCATTGTGTGAATATACCACGGCTTCTCTATCCATTTGTTTGTTGAAGGACACTTAGGTTGTTTCCAACTCCTTGCTATTGTGAACAAAACTGCAATAAACATGAGCGTGCATATATCTCCTTGGGTAGTGGTTATGGTCTCTTTGGGGTATATTCCCAGTAGTGGAATTTCTGGGTCAAATGGTATCTCTATTTGCAACTTTTTGAGAAAGTGCCACACCACCTTCCACAGTGGTTGCACCATTTTACACTCCCACCAACAGTGAATAAGGGTTCCAGTTTCTCCACAACTTCACCAGCATTTGTTGCTTGCTGTTCTTACTGGGGTGAGATTATATCTCATAGTTGTTTTGCAGCATCATCACTTCTAAGGAACATTCTTGCTGCACTTCTTGCCGCCCAGATTTGTTTGCTTGTTCTTTTGGCATACTCACCAACTTCAGAATTCAAAGGCATCAATTCTTAAATGAATAAGTCCTTCTTTATTCGTTGTTTCTTTTATACATACATATCAGGTAACTGAAAATACTGTAGTTTAGATTAGACACATTGTCGTTTTTGAAGAGATATCCTTGATCTTAGCACTTTGAAGTGCTTGTTGGCAGCAGATTTGTCTATTAAAATACTCAAAATCACATCTAAGCCGATGCATTGACTCAGAAAAATAATAAAGGGATTGGAGGTGATTTGGGAGAAGCATAGAATGTGTCTCCTACAAAATACTCCCCCCCCCAATGAAAAAGAGCTCTAATACTTTTTTAAAATTTTTAAATAATATTTTATTGTGTTTTTGGTGAGGTTTTACCTAGCATTTTAGTTGCCTATTAACAATTTGTCCACAAGTTATTGAGTGATATTGATTACATTTTTGTTGGTGTTGTTATAGAGCTCTAATACTTTTATAAAAAGTTTTTATAATAAGCAATGGGGGGATATCCCTAATTACTGATAACATACAAGGTTTGATTTTCTTCTTCTTCACCAAAAAAATTGGGTGAATATTAACAAAGTAAATAACAAGAATCATATGATCATAGCAATTGATGAAGAATAGGCATTTGACAAAAGCCAGTGCCCCTTCCTCATAAAGACACTCAGCAAAATTGGAATAGAAAGGAATTTCCTCAAAATTGTAAAAATGAAGAGCCAATATCATTCTCACTGGCGAAAGAAAAAAAGTGTTTTCCTTATGAGCAAAGGTCAGGCAAGAATGCCCACTGTTGCCACTTCTATTCAATATTTTGTAGGAAGTACTTGCTGGGACAATAAACAAGAGAAAGAAATAAAAGACATCCAGATCAGCAAAAAGATGGTTAAACTCTTGCTATGTGCTGGTGATAGTATAGTGTATACTGAAAACCCCAAGGACTCAACAAAAAAAGTGTTAGAGCTAGTTGAACAATTTAGTAGAGTGGCAGGATATAAGATCAATATCCAAAAATAAATGGGATTACTCTACAGTAACAGATAATTCAGGAAGGTAACCAAAAAAGTAATACCATTTACAATAACCAACCACAAATTGAGATACTTGGAAGTGAATGTAACTAGAAACACAAAAGTTCTGTACAAAGAAAACTACAGAACATGTCTATGAGACACAATAAAAGACCTAAAGAAATGGAAAAAAGTGCCCTGTTCATGGATAGGAAGACGCAATATTGTGAAACTGACAATCCTACCAAAAGCAACCTACATTTTCAATGCAATCCAGATACAGATACTAAACTCGTTTTTCAAGGAGCTCGAAAGGGAAATGGTTATTTTTATTCAGAGAGGTAAAAGACCCAGAATAAGCAAAACACTTGTGAAAAACAAAAATGAAGTGGAAAGCATAGCACTTCTTGACCTCAAAAATCTACTACACAGGGTACTAATCAAAATAGCATGGTACTAGTACAAAAACAGGTACATAGAACAATGGAACAGAATTGAAAACCCAGAAATGGATCCAGCAAGATTCTACTGAAGACTATCCAAAAACGACTGGAACAGTACATCAGCAGAGAACTGCCAGAAGTCCAGGCTGGGTTTAGAAGGGGTCGTGGTACTAGGGATATTGTTGCTGATGTTAGATGGATCTTAGCTGAAAGCAGAGAATACCAGAAGAATGTCTATCTGTGTTTCATTGATTATGCAAAGGCATTTGACTGCATGGATCATAACAAACTGTGGCTGACTCTGAGAAGAAGGGGAATCCCAGAACATTTAATTGTGCTAATGCGAAACCTATTCTTGGACCAAGAGGCAGTCGTCAGAACAGAGCAGGGCAACACTGCATGGTTCAAAATTGGGAAGGGTGTACGCCAGGGATGTGTCCTGTCTCCATACCTTTTCAACATGTATGCAGAGCAGATTATCCGAGAGGCTGGGCTCTATGGGGAGAAGCGTGGCGTTAGGATTGGTGGGCGATCTATCAACAATCTGTGTTATGCAGATGACTCAACCCTGCTCGCTGAAACTGAGGAGGACCTCATGCACTTACTGCAGAGGGTCAAGGACTGCAGCCTTCAATATGGACTGAGGCTCAATGTCCAGAAGACAAAAATTCTCACCACTGGACCAATTGGTAGCATCAGGATGAATGGTGAAGAGATTGAGATTTTTCACAGCTTCAGTTTGCTCGGCTCCATGGTCAACACTCTTGGTACCAGTAGCCAGGAAATCAAAAAACATATTGCGATGGGAAAGTCTGCGGTTAGGGACCTCTCTAAAGTACTCAAGAGCAACGGTGTCCCTCTGGAGACTAAGGTACGCCTTATACAGGCCATGGTTTTTGCAATCACTTGTTATGCATCAGAGAGTTGAACAATGACTAGGGAGGATAGAAGGAGAATTGACACCTTTGAGCTGTGATGCTGGAGAAGAGTATTGAATGTACCATGGACTGCCAAGAAAACAAATAGATTCACCCTAGAGAGGGTTAAACCAGGCTGCTCCTTGGAGGCAAGGATTCTGGGGCTTCGCCTGACATACTTTGGACATGTTGTAAGGAGAGACAGGTCTTTGGAGAGGGACATCATGCTGGGCAGAGTAGAGGGACGGCGCAGGAGGGGAAGACCCTCTATGAGGTGGATTGATTCAGTGACTGGGGTAATCGGGATGGATTTGTCAGAGGCAATGAGATTGGCACAGGATAGAGCAGGGTTTAGGGCTGTTGTACATAGGGTCGCTTTGAGTCGCAAGCGACTTGATGGCACATAACAACAGCAACAACATCTATAGTCAGCTGATATTCAACAAGGAAATAAAACCTATCAAATGAGGAAATGACAACCTCTTTAACAAGTGGTGCTGGGAAAACTGGACTGCTACCTGCAGAAAGCTGAAACAGGATCCACATCTCATGCTATACACAAAAATCAACTCAAAGTGGCTCAGAGACTTGGAGTAAAGCTCCAAACCGGAAATTTCCTCAGAGACAAAGTGAGATCAAGCTTTGATGGCCTAGTCTATGGTTTAAAGAGACTTCCAAATACAGCTAGAAATGCATAATCTAGAAAGAATAAAATTAATGGATGAGAACTTCTGAAGATTAATCCTTGTATGCATCAAAAATTTCTTCCTGTACAGTGAAAAGGAAACCTACTGATTGGAAAAAACATTTGGCAATACCATTTCAGGGAAGGGTCTCATTTCAAAAGTTTATAGAATTCTACAGGGCCTCCACAAGAAAAAGACAGATAAAACCACTATAAAATGGGCAAAAGACATGGAAGACTTCACAGAGGAAGATATTTAGATGACCAAAAGACACATGAAAAAAATGTTCCAAATCACTAGCAATAAAAGAAATACAAATCAAAACCATGATGAGATACCCCAATAAGAGCAACAAAGGTTAGCAGGGCAGCAAGTAATAAATGTTGGAGAGGATGTGGAATTACTATACACTGTTGATGGGATTGGAAAATGGTACATTCTGGAAGGCAGTTTGACCATTTCCTCAAAAAGCTGAACATAGAAATTTCATATGACCCAGTTATTCAACTGCTTGGAACATACTCCAAGAAAATGAGGACTGAGGCACAGAGACTTGTACACCAGTGTTCATAGCAGTGTTATTCACCATCACAAGAACATGGAAAAGGCGCAAATATCCAACCACAATTGAACGGATTGAGACATTATGCTACATTCACATGCTGAACTACTACGTAGGAGCAATGATGTTGTACATCACTACCTAACTTGGGAGGGACTGGAGAGCATTATGCTAAGTGAACTAACTCAGTCCTATAAGGACAAATACTGTCTAAGACCATTATTGTAGAAATAGATAACTAGTAAAACCTCTATGAGGAACAAAGCATGGGGAGGGGATTGTTCAAAGGGGTGGGAATGGATGTGGGAGGGTAATCATGGGGTAGCACTGTTTGATGGGTGAGAGGGTGGGTTGGGGAGGTGGTGGGGACCCAGTTTGGTGGTCAATATATATTAATTTTGTGGGTAAACCAATGTAAAATGACAACAAGAAAAGTGTGTTTATGAATATGCATGTAAAGAAAAAGTCTGGAAAGGGATAGCCTCAACTACTAACTGTGATACCACAGGAAAGAGTGGCACTGGGGAAAGAGAAGTGGAGGGCCAGATTTTAATACTTTATAAGCAAGTGTATTATGCTTTGCCTTAGGGAAAAAATTGGCAATGTCCCAGGCCTCTGCCATATGTCTATATCATATACTTATTCAACTGATGCATTTTTCTAGCTCCATTTTAAGATCAAGATAGTCCATATTAAATGGAAGGAGTGTAGTGACCTGTTGGTGAATTTAGTGATATTGACTTGAAATGAAGAAAGCTTTAAAGTCTACAATTAGACACAATACTGGGATGGAAGTTGTGGCTTCAGTGGTCACTATTCCGGATGCCTGGTTGCCATTTTAGGCTGTTTTAGGAAAACATGCTCTTAGCCTAATGTCTCCTCTTCATGCTTGAAACCTTACCCACTGGGCATTCATTAGGTTAGCCCTCACTCCCCGTGGGAGGCTGTCTGGATGGAAAAACGACTCTTTTTCTTTGCCTACTGGCTGGATTGGTAACCCTGGCAAAAGAAAAAAAAAAAAAGCTAAAATTGTAGGTAAAATAAACTCTCTTCCCACTTGGTAGTAGGTTTTGTAGCTGCAGGTTCACATAAACTGCTTCTTCAGACCAGTAAACAACTAAGAAGTTCCATGAAATGGAAAAATAGACACTAACTTCTGTCTGATCACAAAACTTGAAATAAAGCTTTATTGCATATGGTGATGTGTTAAACTCTGGACAAAGAGAACTGCACACACGTACTCTCAATACTAAGGGTGTAAGATTTATATCAGATCCATTCTTGTTTCCATTCATCTACCATCCATCCATCCATCCATCCATCCTCCCACCCATCTTTCCTTCCTTCCTTTCATCCACATTTCTAATAATTATTGAGAGATTCTCACAAACCAGGCATTATTGTAGACACTCCTCCTTTTCTCCTGGCATCTACCTGAAGCACACACTTAAATATCACCTCCAGTCTCTAATCTAATATACACTAAAAAGAATTTTAGACTCTGATTGCATCTTGTCAACAACAAAAGTGGAACTCTAAGTTAATACAAAGGTCTGTTTCCTTGTAGCTTGTCGTTATTCTCCTCTCAGCAACACTGTAGGTAGCAAATAATAACCATCATGTACTAAATACCACATGTTAGGTACTTTGAAAGGACTTCTTTGTTCCTCTCTCACTTAATGAGCCAAAGAGACATATTAGAATACGTTTTTTTATTTTTTAACATTGAAAAATAAAGCACATATAAAGAAATGAGTGAAAAAAAATGCATGACTCTATAATTTATCACACAGTAAAAACCTACTTAGCAGATGAAACATCAACATTTTTTTTCACCCTCTCAAAGAAATATTTATTTTCTTAATGGTCCATAGTACAAGATTCTTCTCCAGCACCACAATTTGAAGGCATCTATTTTTCATCAATTACCCTTAGTCATTGTCCAGTTCTCTGATGCATAGCAAGTAATTGTGAAGACCATGGTCTGGATCTGGCACATCTTAGTCTCTGGACTGACATTTTTGTTTCTCAGTGCTTTGGAGAAGTCCCTGGCAGCAGATTTTCCCAATGCAGTTCTTTTGATTTCCTGATTGCTGGTGCCAACAGTATCAACTGTGGAGCCGAGCAAGCTGTAATTGTTAACAACCTTGATCTCTTCTCCATCTATCATGGTGCTGCCAAATGGCCCAGTGGTGAGAATCTTTGTTTTTTTGATGTTGAGTTTCAGTCCATATTGAAGACTACAGTCTTTGACCTTCTGCAGCAAGTGCTTTACGTATGTTCGCAATACCATCTTCAAGGAGAAACTTGGTTTCACTTTCTCCAAGATAGAATTGTTCTCTTGGTGGTCCATAGTATGGCCAATACACTTCTCCACTACCACACCTCAAAGGCATCCATCCTTGTTCTGTCATCTTTGGTCATTGTTCAGCTCTCTAACACATACCAAGTAATTGTTAAGATCATGGTATAAATTAGGCATACATTAGTCTCCAGATTGACATCGTTGCTCTTTAGCACTTTTGAGAAGTCCCTGATAGCAGCTTTCCCCAGAGTAATTAATCTTTTGATTTCTTGGCTGCTGCTGCTAATTGTGAACCCAAGGAAGCTGAAATTGTTACCACCCTCAATCTCTTCTCCATCTATCATTGTCCAATCTCTTGGCCCACTGAGCTTCACCCCATATGAAGACTGCAGTCCTTGACCTGCAAAAACCTCTTCAGGTCTTCTTCAGTTTGTGTCATCTGCAGAGTGTAAGTTGTTGATGAGTTTTCCTCCAGTCCTGAAACATCAACATTTTTAACACACAGAAGTTCCTTTCATTCCTTGTTTGAATTGCAGTCCTATCTTCCAGAAGTAGGTACCACCCTAATACATATGATATGACTTTCCAAACATCTCTAAATACTACAATTTGGTTTATGCAAATTTTTTAAACTTTTAATAAATTACAGTATATCTTTTTCTGTGACTTTTATTTTTTTACTCAACATTAAATGCTTAAGATTACTATTGCCTATGATGATAGTTGAATATAATTTCTGTGTCATATTTTCACTGTATAAATATACCTCTATTTTTTCCTCAATTATTGGTGGATATTTGTGATATTTCCAGTTTTTTTTCTAGTATGAATACTATTATTATAAAATAGTTTTTTGCAAATTTTCAGTGAGCACAGAATGAGTTTCTAATGGACAGATACAGGAATGAAATCTCTAGATGGTAAGCATGTATTTAATTTTGTAGTTAATGTTAGTTTTCCATAAAGATTGCATCAATAAAGTATGGGTTCCTGTTCTCTTTCCTCAAGAACACTTGGTGCTATATCACTCTTATTTAAAGTTCTGTTTCCCTGGTAGTATGTAAGTGATACTTTATCACAATTTTCATTTGCATTGCACTCATGATAAATAAGGGTGAGTGTCTTTTCACATATTCACTGGACATGGAATATCATCTCTTATGAAATAATTGTTCAGGTCTTTGCCCATTTTTCTACTAGGTTTTCTGCCTTGATTTGTAGGGGTTCTTTATGTCTTCTGGTTAAAACTCCTTTTTTATTTAGTGGGTTGCAAATATTTTTTTCTTACTCTTCCATTTGCTTTTTAATCCTTTAAAAGATTTAAATTTTCAAAGTAAACCAACTTTTTCTTATAGTTGGTGCTGTTTAAAAAACCTTTGCCTGTCCTAACTTCGTAGACTATTCTTGTGTGTCACTGTATTAGTTATCAAAAAGTAAAAAATCCAAAAAACCAATGCCATTCAGTATTCATGATTCTGTAGAGCAGGGTAGAACTACCACAGAATTTCCAAGGTCATACATCTTTAAAGAAGCAGACCATGTCATCTTTCTCCTACTGGATTCAAACAGTCAACCTTTTGGTTACCAGTTACAAGCCTTTACATCATCATCAGGTCAACTTAAGAAAACAGAAGTCACCCTGTGAATGAGTTCAACATAAAAATGTTAATGGTTACAAAGGCACTAGAAGCTGAAAAACAATGCTGTTATTGTTGTTGTTAGGTGACATTGAGTTGACCACAATTCATAACCACCCTGTGTGTTCATATCTGAAGGTTCAAATCTAAATCTTGCCCTATGCTGTGCAGTTATTACAATCTGCTCAAGCCCATTGTTACAGTTACTGTGTCAATCTATCTTCTTGAGGGTTTTTGTCTCTTTCTCTGACCCTCCAAATCTCTCAGCATGATATATTCTCCCCAGGAACCGCCCCTCCCCCACCCCCAACAACATGCCCAAAGTATGTGAAGAAATTTCCCCAACCTCTAAGGAACACTCTGGCTGCACTTCCTCCAAGATTTATGTTTTTGTCTTACAAGAAGTCCATGGGATATTCAGAAAAACAATAAATAACAAAAGAAGAACCAGTTAAAACAGAGATAATAACTTCAGGAGACAGGTACCACCCCTCCTAGGAGAACGAAAGGAAAAAGTTAGGGTTATCATAACCTAAAAGTTCAAGATATGCTCTCCACAATTGAGACTTTCTAAGAAGGGGATGTTGTTTATTATCAATAGCTCCAGGGGGTGTGAAGAAATTCTGAGAGTGCTAAGAGAACTTGAAAATTGGAACCAATTGCTGCCAGGATCAAGGCCAGTCACTGGGAGATGCTCACAGAGGAGCAATCTCTCATTTTCCCCAGCAGCCTATATCACAAAAGTTATAGGGAGCCAGGAGTGACAAAGGGGAAATGTAAAGTCAGGGCCAGAATTACAAAGTAGACATACTAATGCCATTATATTCCAGAAACTTCATTGTCTTACCTTTTATATTTAGATGTAATCCATAGTGAGCTGATTTTTGTGAATGGTAAGAATGGTTTTCTTATTTCATAACTAATTGACACAGTACCAGTTGTTGAAAAGATTGTCATTGCCTGTTACTCTGCAGTGTTATCTCTGTCAAAACTTAAGAGCTTCTGTTTCTGGATTCTCATATGGTTTAGTATTTACCCGCTAAACTTTTCACTAATATTCTGGCTTAGTTTGTAGTAAGTTGCATGGCTAAAGTGAAGACTGCTTAGAATTCAGCAGTAGCTCCTTAGAGGCAATCTTCTTTAATTCACAGCCTTGGAAAACCAATGTAGGCCACTAGGAGTCAGAACTGACTAGACAACAGCGAGTTTAATAACTGTAACTTTAAGACACATTTTTATATCATATGATTATTGTTGTTGTGTACCATCGAGTTGAAATCTGCTCATAGCTGACCCTCGTGTGGGTTTTCAGAGGCAGTAAATCACATAAGAGATTGCCCATCCTTCTGAGGAGCAGCTGGTGGATTTGAAACTTGTGCCTTTGGGATTGCAGCAGAGCTTCTTACCACTAGACCACAATATTATATGATATTATGTAAAAACTAAATGAGTCAGTGCCCTAAATATAGAAACTAAAATAATAAACTCTTCACTTTCAGCTAGCCAGGTTGTATAATCTATATAGCACAGTATGTTGATGAGTCTTCCTCCAATCTTGATGCCACATTCTTTTGCATAAAGTGCAGCTTCTCCAATGATTTCCTCACTATACGGATTGAATAGATATGGAGAAAGGATACAGCTCTGACATACACCTTTGTTCATTTAAAACCATGCAGGTTCCTTTGCTCTGTTTGGACAACAGCTTCTTGGTCAAAATACAGATTTCATCCAAGCATAATGAAATATTCTGGAGTTCCCATTCTTTTCAATGTTAGCCATATTTTATTATAATTCACATATTCTTTTCAATGTTAGTAATATTTTAACCCACACAGTCAAATGCCTTTGGACAGTCGATAAAACATGGATAGACATACAGACATTCTCCTGGTGTTCTCTGCTTTCAGTCAGGATCCATATGAAATCAGCAATCATATCATATTCCTAAGCTAACCATTATGAGAAAAATAGACAAACAGAAAGTTTTGCTGAAAATGTGGAAAAACTAGAACTCTTCATTTCTGAGGCCACGGAGGAAAAGTTTGTTGGTTCTTCAAAAGATTTAACATATAATTGTCACATGGGCCAGCAGTTATGCTCCTAAGGATATACCCCAAATAACTGAAAACAAGGACTCAGACAGGCAACATGTCACCAATATTCATTGCAGTATTATTCTTCCCCACCCCCAGTATTATTCATAATAGCCAAAAGATGGAAATAATCCAAATGTTTGTTAACAGGCAAATGGACAAGCAAAATGTATCATAGACATGCAAGGAAATAGTATTCAGCCATAAAGAGAAATAAAGTTCTAATATGCTGCCCTGGATGTGCTAACCAAGTTGTGCCAGCAAATCTGGAGAACAACCACTTGGCCAACTGACTGGAAGAGGTCTATATTTGTTCCCATCCCAAAGAAGGGTGACCCAACTGAGTGTGGAAACTACAGAACAATCTCACTGATTTCACATGCAAGCAAGATTCTACTTAAGATTATCCAAAAACGACTGGAACAGTACATCAGCAGAGAACTGCCAGAAGTCCAGGCTGGGTTTAGAAGGGATCGTGGTACTAGAGATGTTGTAGCTGATGTTAGATGGATCTTAGCTGAAAGCGGAGAATACCAGAAGAATGTCTATCTGTGTTTCATTGATTATGCAAAGGCATTTGACTGCGTGGATCATAACAAACTGTGGCTGACTCTGAGAAGAATAGGAATCCCAGAACACTTGACCATGCTAATGAGAAACCTATACTTGGACCAAGAGGCAGTCGTCAGAACAGAGCAGGGCAACACTGCATGGTTCAAAATTGGGAAGGGTGTACACCAGGGATGCATCCTGTCTCCATATCTTTTCAACATGTATGCAGAGCAGATTATCCAAGAGGCTGCTCTATGAGGAGAAGTGTGGCTTTAGGATTGGTGGAAGATCTATCAATAATCTGCGTTATGCAGATGACACAACCCTGCTCGCTGAAACTGAGGAGGACCTCATGCACTTACTGCAGAGGGTCAAGGACTGCAGCCTTCAGTATGGACTGAGGCTCAATGTCAAGAAGATAAAAATTCTCACCACCGGACCAATCGGTAGCATCAGGATGGATGGCGAAGAGATTGAGATTGTTCACAGCTTCAGTTTGCTCAGCTGCACAGTCAACACTCTTGGCACCAGTAGCCAGGAAATAAAAAAATGTATTGCGATGGGAAAGTCTACAGTTAGGGACCTCTCTAAAGTACTCAAGAGCAACGGTGTCTCTCTGGAGACTAAGGTGCGCCTGATACAGGCCATGGTCTTTGCAATCACTTGTTATGTATCAGAGAGTTGGACAATGACTAGGGAGGGTAGAAGGAGAATTGATGCCTTTGAGCTGTGGTGCTGGAGAAGAGTGTTGTATGTACCTTGGACTGCTAAGAAAACAAACAAGATTCATCGTAGAGAGGGTTAAACCAGGCTCCTCCTTGGAAGCAAGGAGTCTGGGACTTTGTCTGACATACTTTGGACATGTTGTAAGGAGAGACAGGTCTTTGAAGAGGGACATCATGCTGGGTAGGGTGGAGGGATGGCGCAGGAGGGGAAGACCCTCTATGAGGTGGATTGATTCAGTGACTGGGGTAATCGGGATGGATGTGTCAGAGGCAATGAGATTGGCACAGGATAGAGCAGGGTTTAGGGCTGTTGTACATAGGGTCGCTCTGAGTTGCAAGCGACTCGACGGCACATAACAACAACAAACAACATATGCATCTTATGTATGTGTGTATGTATGAATGTATGTATTATATCTATAATTTTTTATAGACCTTGAAGACTTTATGCTGAGTGAACTAAGGCAAACAAAAAAGAACGAAAATTACATTATCTTAGTGATAGTAAATATCTAGTATAGACTGACACATAAAGAGAAAAATTTCTTAATGGTTTTTATGCACTGAAGGAAAGGAAAAATGAGAAGTTTTTGCTTAAGAGATGTCAAGTTTCTTTTTTAAGGTGATGTAAAAGTTTGGAAATGGATAGTGATGATAGTTGCACATGGTGAATTTAATTAATGGCACTAAATTGTACATATAAAAAAGGTTAAGAGGACAAAAGTATCGTTGCATGTATTTTACCAAACAAGATTAAAAAAAGTGAATAAACATGTTTGTTCCTTTTAAAGAAAATAATTAACTAAACTGATAGATTAAATAAACTCACTTTGTTGACATAACATGGCCTTTTCTATTATTGCTTCAGCGTATTTCTATTTTTATTTTAGAATAAATGTTTACATGCTTAAAAATTTGCTAGGATTTATACTTAGACTCCATTGATTCTATCAAAGATTTGGAAAGAATTGAGATATTTACAATGCTGTGTTTTTATGCTTGTGAACATGGTATAATTTAGATTTTTTTTTTGGTTTTTCTTTTAATTTTATTTCATATTGGTTCGCAAATAAAAGTTACCTATATTGTTTTTCATTTATACACACTGCTTCACACTTTCCTCTATTCACATTGTGTTTCATATTATCATTCCCATGCATTGTGTTTTTTAAAACTAATCTCCACTGATCCATGCCCACCATTACTCTACCTTTTCAGGTCCCCACCGGATCTTTCCTAGTTCCTAGCTCTGCCCATCCAACTCTGGAACCTTGAGATTTTTCCCCATACCTCCCACCCTCAAACCCCTTTTTCTCTCCCTTCCCCCTTTGATACTGATCTTACTAGTTCTACTTCTAGTTTTACAAAAATGGTCTTATACAATATTTGTCCTTATGAGACTGAGTTAGCTCACTTAGCACAATTCTCTCCAGTCTCTTCCATGTTATATAATATTTTCCAAAATCTTTACTCCCGAGTGCTGCATAGTATTCCATTGTGTGAATGTAGCACAATTTCTCAATTCATTCCTTTGTTGATGGATATTTCCTTTCACCCTATTGGTAAAAGTTTTGATGCACATAGGGATTTAATTTTTAGTAGGTCCTATTTACTGATTTTTTTTTGATTCGGTGACTGGGGTAATCGGGATGGGAGTTTCAGAGACAGTGAGATTGGCATAGGACAGAGCAGAGTTTAGGACTGTTGTACATAGGGTCGCTATGAGTTGTAAGCGACTTGACGTCACATGACAACAACAACAACATTTACTGATGTTCTTCTCTCCTAGTTGTCTATTTCTAACTGTATTTCCAAGCCTCTTTATATCATAGGCTAAGCCTTCTAAGTTTCATCCCATTTTGTCTTTTACAACCTTTGTGGGTTTGGGCTTTGCATCTAGGTCTCTAATCCATCTTGAGTTGATTTTTGTATATAGTATGAGATATAGATCCTGCTTTAGCTTTCTGCAGGCAAAAGTTCAGTTTTCCCAGCACCATTTGTTAAAGAAGTTGTCGTTTCCCCATATGATAGGCTTTGTTTCTTTGTCAAATACCAGCTGACTCTAAGTACATAGGTTAATTCCTGCATTCTCTTTGTACCAGTACCATGTTCTTTGGGTTATTACAGATGTGTAATAGGTTTTAAGATTAGAGTGTTATGCCTCCCACTTCATTCATGTTTTTCAGAAATGCTTTGCTTATTTGGCACTCTTTTCCTTTTCAAACTCGTCATTTGCCTTTTATATTTCTTGGGGGAAAAATGAATTTTATATTTGTATTTGGATTGTGTTGAACAGGTAGTTTGCTTTTGGTAAGATGGCCATTTTCACTACGTTGAGTGTTCCTATACACAAACGGAATATTCTTCCATTTCTTAAGATCTCTTATTGTTTCTTATAGTAGTAATTTGTAATTTTCTTTATAAAGGTCTTTTCTATCTCTAGTTAGTCTATGCCCAAGTATCTCAATTTGTGGTTGACCATTGCAAATAGTGTTGCTTTTTTAGTTTCCTTTTTGGTGTCTCTTTTGTTCCTGTAGAGGAATCTCACTGACTTTTATATCTACCTTGTATCCTGCCAGTCTACTAAATTGGTCTATAAGGTCTAAGAGGTTTTCTGTTGAGTCCTTGGGGTATTCCGTATACACTATAGGATTATCTGTATATAGTGACGGTTTTACCACCTCCTTGCCAATTTGGATGTCTTTTACTTCTTTCTCTTGTTATATTGCCTTGCAAGTACTTCCAATATAAAAGTGGTGAAAGTGGGCATCCTTACCTGGTTCCTGTTCACAAGGGGGATGCTTTCAGTCTTTCTCCATTGAGAATGATATTGGTTCTTGGTTTTGCGTATATACTTTTCACTATGTTACGGAAATTCCATTCTATTTCTATTTTGCTACATGTTTTTATTAGGAGAGCATTTAGATTTTGTTGAAGGCTTTTTCTGTGTCAATTGACAGAATCACATATGTAGTTCCTGTTCTTTGCTGTGTTGATGTGATGAATTACGTTGATTGCTTTTCTTATGATGAACCATCCTTGTATACACATCCTATTGTGAACCTTACTTGGTCATGATGAATTTTTTTATTAATTTCTTTATTTTTCATTTCAATGAACATCTACAGAGATTTTGGAATTCCATTCATTCATTGTTGCACCCCTCTCCCCGCACCCCTCTTCTCGCCCCCCACCCCCCGTTTGCTCCTCTCCTTCAAACGCAAAAGAAAAACTCCCTCATTGGCACGCAATTCCCCCCCCCATTTTTATTATTTTTTTTATGTGCTGTTGGATTCTACTGGCCAGAAATTTGTTAAAGGATTTTATGTCTGTATTCATGAAAGGTATTGGCTTGTAGTTTTCTTTTCTGGTAATACCTTTGCTTGGTTTTGGTAGAAGGGTTATGATTGGTTCATAGAATAAGTCTGGCAATGTTTCTTCTTTTTCTGTTTTTGTTTTTTTTTTTAAATAATTTAAGTAGAATTGGTAGTAGATCTCCTTTTAATTCAGCTGTGAAGCCATCTGGGCCAGGGCTTTTTTTGTTTTTATAGGGGGAGGAGAGTCTTTTCATGATTTGCTTAAATTCTCCTTTTGTGATGGGTCTGTTCAAGTGTTCTATATTTGTCTGTGTCAATCTGTATAGAGTGTGAATTTCAAGGAATTTGTTCATTTCCTCTAGGTTTTTAAATTTATCTGAGTATAGATTTATAAAACATTCTCATATTATTGGTTTAATTTTGTCTAGTTCTGGTGTGATGTCACAGCTATCATTTTTTAATTTGAGTTGTGTCTTCTTTTTCCCCCCCCCTTTTGTTAAGCTTGCCAATGGTTTGTCTTTTGTATGAACCCTTTCTAAGGACCAGCTCTTGGTCTTATTGATGTTTTCAATTGTTTTTCTGTTTTCTGTATCTTTGATTTCAGCTCTTGTCCTTATAATAATTTCCTTTCTTCTAGAAGTTGTGGGGTTAGATTGTTGTTATTTTTCTGTTTGATGGAGGTATTGATTTAGATTATTGATATTGTTTCTTCCTTCTTTTTTATGTGTTTTCTTATTGATATGAACTGTCCCTTGAAGACTGCCTTGGCTGTATCCCAGAGATTTTGCTATATTGTATTTTCAATATCATTTGTTTTGAGGAATTTTTTTAATTGAAATTTTCATTTCTTCTATAATCCAGTCATGTTCTAGCAGAAGGTTAACAGACTTGAACAAAGTCTGAAAGGGTGTTATTTAGCTCTCATGTGGGTGGCTTTGTGAGCTTTACTACCTTATTATTAATCTCTAGTATGACGGTATTGTGGTCTGAGAAGATACTTTGCATTATTTCAATGTTTTTTAATTTGTGCTCAATTCTCAAGTATGTACGGTATGCACTTGAGAAGTAAATTGACTTTAGTTTAATGTAGTACCCTGAATATATCTATAAGGTCAATTTGACTGATTCTGTAGTTTAAATCTTCTGTATCTGTTGTTCCATTTGAGTTGACCAATTCTTTGGTGAGAGTGGTGTGTTAGAACCTACCACTATTGTGGTGCTGTCTATTTCTTTCTTCAAGTCTGTTAATGGTTGTTTTATGTATTTGTAGGTCTATCACTTGGCATGTAGATGTTGACCAAGGTTATATTTCCTTGGCCTGTTGTGCTTTAAATCATTATATAGTATCCTTTCATATCCTTTATGATGGTTTTTATTCTGAAGTCTATTTTATTAGAGGTTAGTATTGCCACCTTGTATGTTTAATTTACTTAGTATATTTTTTCCCCCTCATGCTTTGATTTTTAATCTTTTCTCTTAGGTTTTTAGATGTATCTCTTGTAGGCAGTGTATTGATGGGTTTTGGTTTTTTATCTACCTTTTTCTCTTAATTGGTGCCTGATCAAGGCCATAGTCTTCACAATTACTTGCTGTACATCAAATAACTGGACAATGACTAGGGATGATAGAGAATTGATGGCCTTTGAACTGTGGTACTGGAGAAGAGTATTGAATATACCATGGACTGGCAGGAGAACAAACAGGTTCATCCTAGAGAGAGTGAAACCAGGCTGCTCCTTGTAAGCCAGGATTCTGAGGCTTCATTTAACATACTTTAGGCTAGTTACAAGGAGGGACCAGTCCTTGGAGAGGGACATTATGCATGTCAGAGTGGAGGGACAGCTCAAGAAAGGAAGACTCTCGATGAGATGGATTGATTCAGTGACTGGGGTAATAAGAGCTGGTGTGTCAGAGTTAATAAGGTTGGCACAGGATAGAGAGGATTTCAGGGCTAATGTACATAAGGTCACTATGAGTCACAAGTGACTTGATGCCATGACAGATAACAACAACAAATCCATTCACGTAAAGTGTGATTTTGGAATATTATAGTCGAACCAGTTTGTTTTACTCTTTCTGTGTGAAGGACTTCCCTTAGAATTTCTTGTAGGGTTGGTCTTGTTTTCACAAATTCCTTTAGGTCTTGTGTTTCTGCAAATGATCTGATTTTTCCTTCATATTTGATGGACAGCTTTGCTCGGTACAGGATCTTTGGCTGGTAATTGTTTTCTTTCAACCTTCTGTATATAGTACCTCATTTTCTTTTTGTTTATGTGATTTCTGCTGAGAAATTAGAACTTAGCCTAATTCTTTCTTTTTTGTACATGACTGTATTTTTCTCATGCTGCTTTTTGTATTCTATCCTTTTATTTTGGAGAATTTGACCATGGTATGTCTTGATGGGGTTTTTTTGAGGTCCAGTCTGTTTGGGGTTCACTGAGCTTATTGAATGTGGATTTCTTTGTTCTTCATAATGCCTGTAGAGTTTTCTTCTAGTGCCTCCTCCACAAATTTCTCATTACTTTTCCTCTTCTCCCCTGCCCCAGCATTCTGGGAGTCCAGTCATATGTAAGTTGTTCCTTTTGATGTTATCCACATGATTCTAATGTTTTCTTTTGTTTCCTCTTCTAGTATTTCCCCATTGAGGTTCTTGTCTTCCAGTTTATTGACTCTCTGTTCCATCTGTTCTGTTCTGCCTTTTTGGTCCTTCCAGCATGTTGGAAACATCTAACATTTTGGTCTTGATATTCTGGATTGTGTTTTCATGCATTTCTATTAATTCTAGTATTGTGTTGGCAGTACTCTGTCTTGTTCAACTCACTGGAAGAGATCGATATTTGTTCCTATCCCAAAGAAAGGTGACCCAACCGAATGTGGAAACTACAGAACAATCTCACTGATTTCACATGCAAGCAAGATTTTACTGAAGATTATCCAAAAACGACTGGAACAGCACATCAACAGAGAACTACCAGAAGTCCAGGCTGGTTTCAGAAGGGATCGTGGTACTAGAGATATTGTAGCTGATGTTAGATGGATCTTGGCTGAAAGCAGGGAATACCAGAGGAATGTCTATCTGTGTTTCATTGACTATGCAAAGACATTTGACTGTGTAGATCATAACAAACTGTGGCTGACTCTGAGAAGAATGGGAATCTCAGAACACTTGATTGTTCTAATGTGAAACATATAGTTGGACCAGGAGGCAGTCGTCAGAACAGAGCAAGGGAACACTGCATGGTTCAAAATTGGGAAGGGCGTACTCCAGGGATGCATCCTATCTCCATACCTTTTCAACCTTTAAAGAATAGATCATTTGGGAGGCTGGGCTCTATGAGGAGAAATGTGGGGTCAGGATTGGTGGACGATTTATCAACAATCTGCGTTATGCGGATGGCACAACCCTGCTTGCTGAAACTGAGGAGGACCTGAAGCGCTTGCTGCAGAGTGTCGAGGACTGCAGCCTTCAATATGGATTGAGGCTCAATGTCAAGAAGACAAAGATTCTCACCACTGGACCAATTGGTAGCATCAGGATGGATGGCGAAGAGATTGAGATTGTTCACAGCTTATCATATTTTTAATGCAATGGAATCATTAAGAAGTTAAAAAGTCAGTATTTTTTTTGTTATTTGAATGAAAGTATTCTTATTTTTTCGTATTTAAAAATATGTTTGTTATACATTTTATATATGTAAATTGCATTTATGTAAATGTACCATATGTGTATGAATATGCAAAAATAAAAGTATAACTTTTAAAAGAAAGTCAAAGTATTACATTTTTAAAATCTATTCATTAAATACTCACAAAATAAGACCTTTAATTTGTATTGTTGAAAATATAGCATATGGGATCCTGCCAAGATGCAGAGGTGCAAGGTAGAGGTCTACAGGCAGAGGCAGGGGAAGCTGAAGATTCTGAACAACACAGCAAAGGCCCACCTAGCAACCCTCAGGCCAATACTAAGTATCAGTACCAAAGCCACTGCCTGTGTCAATACTCCTACCCAGGACCCCATCTTTCCATGCCAACATGGACTTCAACTGTGGTCTGAGAAAGATGTCCTGTGCCATGATATTTGTATACTTGCTTGTGTTCATGGTTTGTTCATAGAGTTAGAGGTACAACCCTTATCTGTCACTTTGATTATTTGGGAATAGTTGGCATGTTGCCAATTACTGTATATCTTAGATGTATAGTATTATTTGTGCCTATTAATACAGCACTTGTCTGTTAGTCTGCTGTATTGGTGTAGCTTAAAGGGTGTTCTGATGCTAGAATCTATGCCATCAGTGTCTCAGGCACCAGAAAGGTTCCCCATGGTGGAGGGGAATAAGACAGACTGGGGCAAACTATTGGCCATGCACTTCTGAGATAATGGTCTTCTGAAAAACTGATGAATAAAGGGGTGTAAGTAGATACAGTATTGCACATAGGATCCAGAGAAGAAGTCATTCAAAATTGGCTAGAAACAGCCGCAGATAACCAATAAAGGTGTGAGTCAGGTATTGTATACTTTCTTCATACCTGTTCAATCTGTATGTTGAGCAAATAATTTGTGAAGTTGGACTCTGCTAAGAAGATCGTGGCATTAGGATTAGAGGATGACTCATCAACAACCTGTGTTCTGCAGGTGATACAACGTCACTTGCTAAAAGTGAGTAGGATATGAAACACTTACTTCAGAAAAGCAAGCAGGATAGCCCTTGGTATAGATTACATCTCAATATCAAGGCAACAAAGGTCCTTACCATAGGCCCAATAGTCAACATAACAATAGACGGAGAAAGGTTTGAAGCTGTCAATGATTTAATCTTGCTTGGATCAACAATCAACAATCTTGGTACTAGTAGTCAAGAAATCAAGAGACATGGTGCATTGAGCAAGTTTACTGTCAGGGACCACTCCAGAATGCTGAAGAGCAATGATATCAGTTTGAAGACCAAGGTGCACTTGATTCAGGCCATGGTCTTCTCAATCACCTGCTATGAATCAGAGTTGGGCAATGAAAACGGATAACAGAAGAACTGATCATAGTGAGTTGTAGTGCTGGGGAAGGGTACTAAATATTCATCAACTGCCAAAAAAACCCCAAACAGATATGTTTTGGGAAAAGTGCAGCCAGAGTGCTCATTGGAGGAAAACATGAAGAAGCTTCGTCTTTCATACTTTTAACATGTAGCATGACAAGCGTTGGCAAAGGACATGGTACTTGGTAAGATGAAGGTCAGCAGAGGAGAGGAATATCCCCGATAAGATGGATTGACACTGTGACTTCAGCAATGCTGTTGTTGTTGCTAAATGCCATTGAGTCAAGATTGATTTACAGCGATGCTATGAACGATAGTTCCAAACCCTGTTCAATTGTGTGCCATTCTCTCAATCTTTGACACCTGTGGGCCCATTTTTGAAGTAATTATGTCAATTTAACTTGTTGGAGATCTTCCTTTCTTCTGGCTACATCTTCTCCAAGACATAGCTATCTGTTCTTTTGATAATTCATGAGATATTCAGTACTCTTATAGAAAACCACAGTTCGAAATAAGTTCTTCTGCCATCCTTATCTATTGTCTATTTACCATATCCATAGCAAGTGACTGGAAAAACATATCCTGAATCAGCCACACGTTAGTCCTCAAACTAGCATCATTGCTCATCAGTAATTTGATGAGGTGCCTGACTACAGAATTTCGCAATGCAATACATCTCCTGATCTCCTGATTACTGACATCAAGTGTACTTATTGATTGTGGATCCAAGTAGGATGTAGTCATTGACAGTTTCAATTTTTCTGCATTATGATGTTGCCTATCAGTTTAGTGGTAAGGATTTTTGTTTTCTTCACATTGAGATACATCCATAGTGAAGCCTG
>NW_006399855.1:11019248-11031942 GCF_000299155.1 Elephantulus edwardii | reverse complement strand
TCTCTTTGGAGACTAAGGTGCGTCTGATACAGGCCATGGTCTTCACATTCACCTATTATGCATCGGAGAGTTGGACAATGACCAAGGAGGATAGAAGGAGAATTGCTGCCTTTGAGGTGTGGTGCTGGAGAAGAGTATTGAGAATACCATAGACTGCTGGGAAAACAAACAGATTTGTCTTGGAAAGGGTTTCACAGGGGGGCTCCTTGGAGGCAAGGATTCTGAGGCTCCGTCTAACATACTTTGGATATGTTGTGAGGAGAGACTGGTCCTTGGAGAGGGACATCATGCTTGGGAGGGTGGAGGGACAGCGCAGGAGAGGAAGGCCCTCTATAAGGTGGATTGATTCAGTGACTGGGATAATTGGGTTGGGAGTGTCAGAGACAGTGTGATTGGCACAGGACAGAGCGGAGTTTAGGGCTGTTGTACAAAAGGTCGCTATGAGTCGCAGGCGACTCGATGGCACATAACAACAACAACAACATATTTTTATCTATAGTATCAATTCTTTCTTCCCTATTTTGCAGTTTCTACAGTAGCTGTTCAGATAAATCTACTTCAGGGTATTTCTTCTGGTTCCCTATCTCTGGGGTATTCACTTTATTTATGGTTTCCATTCTTTCTTCCTTTATTTGTATCTTCTCTCATTGATGTTTATGTGACTCTGCATCATTGTATTGTTTTTCTGCCTCTGTCTCTGGGTTATTCATTGCAAGATGCTCTGCTTTTTTCAAAGAAGGCTTATTTCGAAGCTGCCTACTGCTTTCTTGAAATTTTGTGAAGCTTTTCTTGGTAAATGTTAGGTTATTTCTATTGTGTAATGTCCCAGATAAGGGTAATACCTTGACAGGGTCATATATATTGGTGCTCCCCTATTGGTCCAAGGGCTGCAGACTTGAAGGCCTAAAGTGGGGCAAGTACCTGGAAAATATAGCATGGTGGGTGTAGTGTCCAATGGGAAATCATGGTGGGTCCCCTTGGTTTAGGAGCCTCCAAGTCATCTTTATAACAGTTGCAGGTATGAAGGGCTCAGGGCCAAAAGTATATAGATAAGATAGTGTAGCAGGTGCAATTTAAAAAAAAAATATCTTAATAATATATGGTGCTTGTCTGTCTAGAGGTCTCACCCATATTGTAATACATTTGTTCTGTCCTTCCATTTTACATTCTTATTTTTTCTTTTTAAATTGTATTAATATGGTCATTAGAAATATGTACAGGAAAACGTACAGTTTCAATGTGCACAATCATTAAAATATTGTTTAATTTTACAGAGATTCTAGGAGATATTTTTTTTCATATAAGGTTTAATATTGTCTCAGAGTGATATTTACAGGGGTAGATTCAGCCTCCACAGCTCCAGAAAGTCTAGAGTCCTTGAGAGTGATCGTCTGTGTTCCTCTTTTGATCAGAAAAGTTCTGTGGAATCATTGATGAAAATGCCCAATAATAGTAGCTGGACACCATCAAGTCTTCTGGCCTCATGGTAAAGGAGATGGTTGTTCATGGGGGCAGTTAGTCATGCATTCCATATTCTCCTCCAATTCATCTTCCTCTGTGTTCCACATACTGGAGACAAATTGTTGTACCTTGTATGGCTGCCTGCAAATGTCAAGACTCCAGGTAGGTAGAACAGAAGAATAAAACACTTTTTTAATTATTAGGCCAATTAACTGGGAAATCCCTAAACTTTCAAATCATGGAAAGAAATCCCATAAAGTGTTATTCTTGCAGCAACGTGCACTGCTAATCTGATAGCTGTGTCTCTCACACAATTTGAACCCGACTACAGCTCCTCACGAGAAAGATGGGTGGTCTTGTCTCATTGCAATTTATAGCCTTAGAAACCCAATGGAGAGTCATTAGGGGCAGAAGCCACTTGACATCAATGAGTTTCAGCTATAGTAAGCAACATAAGCAGCTATGTTTTTTTTAATTTTTAATTTATTATTATTATTATTATTATTATTATTATTATTATTATTATTTTTGTGTGTGTGTACCGTCAAATCAGATCTGACTGGTACAGGAGGAGATTGTCCCTCCGTCCCCGGCAGAGCATCTGGTGGGTTCGAACCGTGTGCCTCTGGAAATGTAGTTGCAGTTCCTTGCCACTAGGCCACCAGAGCTCCCCTAGCAGCTATGTTTTTTAAACATTTTTTATTTTGGGGGAGGGGGTCATTGTTATAAGTATTACATAACTTTTCCCAATCAAACTTTTACAGATGTACTATTTATTCACATGATTATAAGAATTGACTCATGAATAAGAATTCACATGATTATAAGAATTGACTCGTGAATAAGAATTCACATGATTATAAGAATTGATGTACTCTTTATCAGTGTAATTTTTCCATCATCATAACCCATATATTCTTTTCCTTCCTCTTTCTGGAAACCACTAATAAGTGACTCGATGACACATAACAACAACAAATTGCTTTTGATCTTCTGATTCCTCTTGTGTTGAAACACACTAAGGTACAGAGACACTTTAGTTTGGACACTCTGTTGTTAAGTGCCATCCAGTTGTAGACAACTCATAGTGACCCTTTTAATGGGTACCCTTTTTTTTTAACAACATCCCCACTCTCTTACCTGTTCCTTTCCCTTTCCAGACTGCCAATTTCTAACTGCAGTAGTGACTGTGTGCTTCTCTGTTTAGTTCTGTGTATAAATGGAGAGATGACCCCTACCTCACCGGATAGTCTCCGCACCCCCCCATCCCCGACCCCCGCCAGTCATGGCTCACTTGTTTGGAGTCAGGGCCAGCCAGGAACCTTCAGCTTAAAAAAATCAAGCAAATAAAAAAAAAATACTAAAACAAAAACCAATAACAACAGTGCTGCATTAAAAAGTCATCTGTTTATAATCTTCAATCATCTTCATTATTATGTGATTAGGAATGAATTTCTTTGTTATTTATTTTGCTTGAGGTTCTTGTTGTTTGGTTGTATGTCGCTGAGTTGGAACCAACCCATAGCTGACCCTCCAGCAGGTTTTCAGATACAGTAAATCGCACAGGAGGAAATTGTCCATTCTTCTCCCATGGAGCAGCTCGTGGATTCAAACCACGTGCTTTGGAATTGCAGCGCAGTTTCTTACCCTAGGCCATCAGAACTTCCTGCTTGAAGGTCTTAGTGTTTCTTAAATCTGAGGTTCTTCAAATGTTTGGAAGATTCTCATCCATTAACTCTGAAATATTGCCTTTCTCCCCATTGTTTCCTCTCTCATTTAACAGAACTTCAACTATGCACATTTTAGGCATTCTCAATGAAATCTCTATTTATATTACCTGCTTTCTGTGTTTTCCAGCTTGTTATCACTTTGTGATTTATTTGCATTAGAGAATTCTTTCCTTTATTCTAATTTCCTAGTTCTTCACTTGTGCCAATCTTCTTCTAAATCTACCATTGGAGATTATGTCGTTTTATCTTCAATTTGGAATATCTGTTTTTTTCTTTTAAAAATACTTTCTTTATCTGAGTTTAAATTTTTAGTCTTATTCTTTCCCTCTTTAATTTAGAAGTTTCTACTACTTAGATTTAGCCCTTGTGATCAGTTTCTCTTGTTTATTGTTTCTGCTGATCTTCAATTATATTGTCTTGTCTCCTCATATTCTTTTTTTAAAATTTTATACTGATTTATTTACAAAGCTCAAATACATTGTTTATCACACAAGATTCTTCTCATTTCATTCATTCCCACCCACCCATCAAATTGTGTGACCCTATCATTATTACTCCCATCTCCTCATATTCTTATTTTTGTTATTATGTACAAATGTTATAATTGCAAAATTATTTGTAGAAAGAAACAATTTGATGGTATTTTCCTTAGAATTGTTAAGTACCATCTTGAGTTGAGCATGACTCATAGTGACCCTGTAACACACCCTGAACCCTGCCTTATCCTGTGCCATCCTCATCAACTCTGACACGTGAGAGCCCACTGCTGAAGTCACTGTGTCAATCCGTTTTGTTGGGGTCGTCCTTTCCTTTGCTGATCCTCCATCTTTGATTGGTATTTCTTCTACCAGATACCTGAGGGTACTAACTATCTGTGACCACTTCAACCCAGCTTTAGTGTTCTTGTGAAACTGAATCACTGTTACTCCTGACTCCCCTTATTTTCAGGAGACAGTCCTGTTAAGCTCCATTCTAAAGTGAAGGATATGTAGAAGGGTCTTCCTCCCTTAGCTCTGTCCTAAAATGTCAATCTCCAATTTCCATGGTTTTCTTTTAGTCTTGTGAACTTGCAAAAATCATTGCTCAACTTTTCCACCAACTCCCCTAAAATGAGCAAACATTTTGGGGAAACAGCATTTCTCAACATTGGTGCCATGGACCTTTCATTTTATTGAACCTGATTTGGCAATTCTACACTGTACTTTTTTTTTTAGTTACCTGATATAGGCTAGCAGATTTTTTTAAAAAATCAACACCCCCACCCTCACCTCTGATTTTCTAATTATTCTGTCTTCTCAATGATTTATGATTAGAATTACCTGTTTTCCATGATTAGAAATGGAAATATTGTTATTTCTATTTTATAAATGAGAAAGAGAGTTAGCACAAATAACTAACCCATATTTAGGACTCAATTGTAGGCTCAGTGGCTTAGGCTAATTTAGACTTGTCTTCAGGAGTTCTAGCCTTTTGTTGGGAGTATCTCATGCAATTTCTTTTCCTTGTCAAGACTATTATTGTTTTTAGGTTCCAACACCACCATTGAGTCAACTCCAGCTCTGTGCACAGCAAAATTAAACAGCCCAGTCCTGCCCCATCCTTAAAAGTGTTCCTTTGCTTGAGCCCATATTTTTGCCCACTGTGTCAGTCAATCTTTTTGTGGGTCTTACTCTTTTTTACTGATCTTATGTTTTACCAAAGGAGCTCTCGTGCTGTAGTCCCTAGAGAGATGCCCTGCTATCCCAAAGGTGACACCTCTCTGGGAATTTAAACCCATCATTGGCTCCTTGGGAGAAAAATTCCTCCCCTGCAAAGAGCACCATAGGAAGTTCTGGTAGCCTTGTGGGTAGGGAGTTATGCTGCCAGCCCAAAGGCAGGTGGTTTGAATCTACCTGCTGTTACATGGGAGAAAGATGAGCAATCTCCTCTTGTGCAACCAATCTACTGCCTCTGACAGCCCACTGCAGGGTCAGCTATGAGCTGGTTTTGATTCTGCAGTACTGATTTTGAGTATTGCTCAATCAAAACCAACTCATAACTGACCCTCCAGTGGATTTTGTGAGGTAGTAGATTGATTGCACAGAAGGAGATTTCCCATTTTTATCTCTCAAAACAGCTGGTGGATTTGAAACATATACCTTTGAATTAGCAGCACAGCTCCTTGCCACTAGGCCACCAGAGCTCCAACAGCAATAAACGTAGTCCATATGTACGTAACTGTGTTGCTAACTCAAAACACACACTCCTCTGGAAGTTAGAATCCACCAGAGGCTCCACAGGAGAAAGATGGGCAATCTCCTTCGGTGTGATTCTCAGCCTCAAAAATCTGCTGGAGGGTCACTTTTAAAGTGGATTCCAACCTGAAGGCAATAAATAAAGTGAGTGGAGAAATAGGAGATGAGACAGATTTCCAGAGGGAGATATGTATTTCATAATCCATATTTGTAAAATAAAAAAAGGAAAGAAATTTTATTAAGTGCATTTTAACTATAGATGTTGCCATCTTTTTAAATTTATTTTCTGAGAATTAGGTTGAGTAAGAAGAATTGAGGAACAGATTGCTTAAAGTGTGGGGGAAAAAGAGTAAGAGATGGGCTTCAAGTGTCCTTAACTCCAAGTAATTAGTATTCATCCACTTCCACCATCTGGAACCTGATTTCAAATGCCAAGTGAAAACATGTTAAGAATTTAAACCAATTCTTCTAAAAACCCCAGTGTAAACGCCCTTTCTGAAATATGCACATCAGGCAGTGTGATTGTACATTTTCTGTTCTTCATTTATTTGTCCTTTTAATTTCTTTTCCTGTAACTGGAGTTGTTGTGGGTATCTACCAGTGTGAATAAATGAAATCAGGATTTTCAGGAAACTAGGCAAACTTTCCTATTAAAAGAAGCTGGAAGGAATATACTGAGTCACTGTATCGAAAGGAATTGGAAGACACAGAAGAATTTCATGAAACAACATATGAGCAAGAGCCTATGGTGATGAAAGAAGAAGTTCAGGCTGCTTTGAAGGACATGGCAAAAAATAAGGTTCCAGGAATAAATGGTATACCAATTGACATATTTCAGTTAACAGATGCTGCCCTGGATGTGCTCACCAACTTGTGCCAAGAAATCTGGAGAACGACCACTTGGCCAACTGACTGGAAGAGATCGGTATTTGTTCCTATCCCAAAGAAAGGTGACCCAACCGAATGTGGAAACTACAGAACAATCTCACTGATTTCACATGCAAGCAAGATTTAACTGAAGATTATCCAAAAACGACTGGAACAGCACATCAACAGAGAACTACCAGAAGTCCAGGCTGGTTTCAGAAGGGGTCGTGGTACTAGAGATATTGTAGCTGATGTTAGATGGATCTTGGCTGAAAGCAGGGAATACCAGAGGAATATCTATCTGTGTTTCATTGATTATGCAAAGGCATTTGACTGTGTAGATCATAACAAACTGTGGCTGACTCTGAGAAGAATGGGAATCCCAGACACTTGATCGTTCTAATGCGAAACTTATACTTGGACCAGGAGGCAGTCGTCAGAACAGAGCAAGGGAACACTGCATGGTTCAAAATTGGGAAGGGTGTACTCCAGGGATGCATCCTATCTCCATACCTTTTCAACCTATATGCAGAACAGATTATCCAGGAGGCTGGGCTCTATGAGGAGAAATGTGGGGTCAAGATTGGTGGACGATTTATCAACAATCTGCGTTATGCAGATGACACAACCCTGCTTGCTGAAACTGAGGAGGACCTGAAGCGCCTGCTGCAGAGTGTCAAGGACTGCAGCCTACAATATGGATTGAGGCTCAATGTCAAGAAGACAAAGATTCTCAGCACTGGACCAATCGGCAGCATCAGGATGGATGGTGAAGAGATTGAGATTGTACACAGCTTTAGTTTGCTTGGCTCCATAGTCAACAGTCTTGGCACCAGCAGCCAGGAAATTAAAAGGCGCATTGCCATGGGAAAGTCTGCTGTTAGGGACCTCTCCAAAGTGCTGAAGAGCAATGGTATCTCTTTGGAGACTAAGGTGCGTCTGATACAGGCCATGGTCTTCACAATCACCTGTTATGCATCAGAGAGTTGGACAATGACCAAGGAGGATAGAAGGAAAATTGATGCCTTTGAGCTGTGGTGCTGGAGAAGAGTACTGAGAATACCATGGACTGCTGGGAAAACAAACAGATTTGTCCTGGAAAGGGTTAAACCGGGTGGCTCCTTGGAGGCAAGGATTCTGAGGCTCTGTCTAACATACTTTGGACATATTGTGAGGAGAGACTGGTCCTTGGAGAGGGACATCATGCTTGGGAGGGTGGAGGGACAGCGCAGGAGAGGAAGGCCCTCTATAAGGTGGATTGATTCAGTGACTGGGATAATTGGGATGGGAGTGTCAGAGACAGTGTGATTGGCACAGGACAGAGCGGAGTTTGGGCTGTTGTACATAGGGTCGCTATGAGTCGCAGGTGACTCGACGGCACATAACAACAACATAACAACAGGCGAACTTTCCTGTCATTTCCTGATAAGCAATGTGAAACCCAAGCCCACTGAACAGTTCTACTCTTGATGACCTCATACATTACAGAGTAGAACTGATTCAGAAGTTTCTTGGGAGCAATCTTTTTGGAAAATCTTACCTGTGAAGCTGGATGATGAACATTGAAGAATTTGATGCCTTTGACTTAGTGTTGATGAAGTGTAGAGTACATCATGGACTGCCCGAAGAACAAACATATCTGCCTCAGAAGTTTAGCCACAATGTTCCTTAGAAGTAGGGTGGAGACTTCATGTCATGTATTTTGGCCATGCTATCAGGAGGGACCAGTAAAGGTGAGGGTCAGTGAAAAAAAGAGGGGGCACCTCAATAAGGTGGATTGATGTAGTGACTGTAAGAGTCAGTCCAAACATAGCTGATTGTGAGGATGGTTTAGGACAGCATTTTGTTCTATGGTACCCAGGGTTATTAGGAGCTGGATGGAATGGGAAAGCACTCAAAGCACCTAACAACAACAGTGAATTTTTATATTGCCGCTCCTTTGTTCTGCCACACCCCTCAGAGGGCTCAGATCACCAACCCTTAAATTGTTATTGTTGCTGAGTGCCACTGAGTTAGAATCGACAGACAGCTGACCCTCCAGAGGGTTTCCAGAGGCAGTATATGGCAGGGGAAGAGATTGTCCATCCAGATTCCAGCTGCATGCCTTTGGGATTGCAGTGCAGCTTCTTACCTCTACACTACCAATGTTTAGAAAAAGAACAAAATGAGAAATTTGTGATATACTAATGTGCTCTTTTATTAGGTGCCATTGAGCCAGTTCTGACTCATTCCTGCCCTATGCACAGCCGAGCAAAGCACTGTCTGGTCTTGCACCATTGTCATAATCACTGCTTTGTTTGAGCCACTGTTAGAGCCTGTGCATCAGTTCATTGCATTGAGGGACCTCCTCTATTTCTAGTTTATCAAGCGTGATGTAATTTTCCAGGGAATAGGCCCTTTTGATAACATTCAAACTACATGGCTTGGAGTCTCGCTATCCTTGTTTCTAAGGATCAATCTGACTACATTTCTTCCATGATAGATTTGTTCATTCTTCTGGCAATCCATGGCACATTCAGTATTTTTCACTATCCCTGCACTCAAAGGCATCATTATTCACTGTCCAAGTTTGGCACGCCTATTTCTATTTGACAATTGAAAATACCGTGTCTTGGGTCACGTGCACATTAATACTCAGAATTACAGTTTTGCTTTTCTAACACTTTAAAAAGTATTTAAGAAGTTGTCTGCAGTAGATATGCCCGATTCAACATGTCATTTTAGTTTTTTGACTACTGCTTACATGGGTATTGATTGTGGATTTAGGTAAAATGAAATCCTTGACAACTTCAGTATTTTCTCTTCTTATCAAGATCTTGCTTCTTGGTTCACGTGAGGGTTTTTGTTTTCTTTGTGCTGTGGTGTAATCCATACCAAAGGCAATGGTCTTTGATCTTCTTTAGTAAATGCTTCAAGTCCTCCTCCTCCTTTTGGCAAGTAAGCAAGGTTGTGTTAACTCCATATTGCAGGTTAAAAGGTTTCTTTCTAATCCTAATGCTGCTTTCTTCTTCATGCAGTTCATATGGTAAAAAGCACGAGAAACTGTTCACTACAGATTGCCAAGTAAGCACATATAAACCCATGTTTATATATTTTGAGTATTCCATACATGTCAGGGGTATACATTTAAAAGGACACTTTGATTCTGTAGGAAGATACTGTGGGATTGGGAGAGACACAGATGCCAGCCATACCAGAAGGAGAAAGTTTGATGTGGTAGGGAAAAATGTGAAACTGTTAGCTGTAGGTTAGTGAGTAAGCACAAATATGCTGGTGTTTGCCTTGCTTATTAGGCAATCAGACAGTGTGGTCTCGGGTCACACACTGCTGCCATTTGACTCTTGGTCTCTTTGGGAATTTTCACATGAGCTCATCTAATTAATGTAATCAGACACAGGTTCTTATGATACAAAAAGGAAATACTGCTTTAGATCTGTGCATTCTTCAAGGTGAAATGACATCACCATTAACGGTAACATGTATTCTGATGGCACAAGGGAGGAATTTTCTTCAAATAACTTAAAAAATGTTCTTTCTTCAAATCTAGAAGCTGTGCATGTGTGTGTACTTTGTTATCATATGCCATCAAGTCAGAACTGACTCATAATCTACCCTCCAGTGGGTTTTCAGAGGATGTTAGTTGCATGATAGGAGACTACTCACCTTCTTGAGGGGCAGCTGGGGGATTCGAAATGCCTACCTCTGAACTGGCAGTGCACTCTTTGACCAAGTAGGTGACCAGAGCTCCATTTGCCTGTTTGTATTATCTATCTATATATTTATCATCTATCTGTATTTTTTCCATAGATTCAAAGCCATAGTTTTAACATTTCTTGTTGTTGTTAGGTGCCACTGAGCTGGCCCTTGGGTTGACTTTAACTCGGAGACCCTACTTACTATAGAATGAAACACTGCCTGATGTCTTACAATTGATGGTTAGTAAGGATGAACTCAAGTAATCTTTTAATTCCCTGGCTGCTGGTACCAAGAGTGTTGATTGTGAATCTAAGCAAGCTGAAGCAGTTAACAATCTCAATCTCTTCTCTGTCTATCATGATGCTGCCAATTGGCCCAGTGATAAGAATCTTTGTTTTCTTGATGTTGAGCTTCAATTCATATTGAAGACTAAAGTCCTCGACCTTCTGCAGCAAAAGCTTCTGGTCATCTGCATAATGCAGGCTGTTGATGAATCTTCCTCTAATCCTGATGCCACATTCCTCTTCATAAAGCCCAGCCTCCCAGATGATCTGTTCCATATATAGACTGAAAAGGCATGGAGATAGGATGCATCCCTGAATGCATCTTTCCTGAAAAATCAGGAAAGATCCATGCAGTATTTCCTTGCTCTGTTATGACGACTGGTTACTGATCCAAGTGTAAGTTTTTCATAAGCACAATCAATTGTTCTGGATTCCCATTCTTCTCAAAGTTAGCCACAATTTGCTGTGATCCACACAGTCAAATGCCTTTGCGTAGTCAAAGAAACATAGACATTCCTCTGGTACTCTCTGCTTGAAGCTAAAATCCATCTAACATTGGCTATAATGTCCCACAGCCTCTTCTAAACTTGGCCAGCACATCTGGGAGTTCTCTGTAGATGTGCTGTTCCAGTCATTTTTGGAGAACAAATAGGTCTGGCTTGGAGAGAGTGAAACCAGTCTGCTCTTTCAAAGCAAGGATTTTGAAGCTCTGTCTTACGTACCTTGGACATGTTGCCAGGAGGGACCAGTCCTTGGAGAAGAACATTATGGGTGGAGGGACAGCACAAGAGAGGAAGACCCTGGGTAAAATGGAGTGACTCAGGTAATGGGGGTAGGTGTGTTGGAGATGATGAAATCGCCTTAAGATGGAGCCAGGTTCAGAGCTTTTGTCGCTATAAGTCACAGATGACTTGACCACACATAACAATAGCAACAACATTGATGACAGTGGGCTGGTAGATAAGGAGTTGTGTTATTAATCCAGACACATGCAGTTCAAATCCACCAGCTTCTCTGAGGGCCATCTCCTCTTATGCAATTTACAGTCTCTCATAATGACACATTACATATTACAGGGTCTGCTAAGAGTCGGTTTCAACTACATGGCATGTAACAAGAATAGTTGATAAAATAGACTTCATAAAGAGAGAGACTGTAAGAGTTAGAAAATTTAGGTTCCAACACTTCTGTCTCAACAGACAGCTTTTCACCTAGGCTTTCAGAATCAGAGTGTCCTTTTTCTGGTGAAAGTTTTGAATCTTGGATCACACGTGATAGAAACCAGATACCAAATCAGAAAATTCCTCCAATATCGTGTGTGAATGAAAGGGGTTGCTATTTAGAAAATGTACAAAAGTATAAAATGGGTGTTTGTGAGTATATTTGATAAAACGATCATGCTTAGGGAAAAATACCTCTGCATTTGAGATTATCATCTGACCACCTTCAGGACCATTAGGTATGAACTAATAAGTCACTATTTGGTCATCAACTACAGTGGCTTCAATTTGATTGCTGCCAAGTATTAAAAAAATCTATGCTTTTTAAAAAAAATCTATGCTTTCTCAGGGCAACAGCAAAGGTGTTGCAGCTATTATAGAGAGAGGTGACTATCTAACTGAGCGATCTCTAATACAGGGGAATACTATACTTGCATAGTGATGAATTCTTTTTTATTTGAAAATAATACTAGAACTCCAAACCCACTGCTGTTGAATTAGTTTTGACTCATGGCCGTCTTCCAGGAGGTTGCAAAGGCTGTAAATCTTTATGGGAACTGATTGTTCATCTTTCTCCTAAAGAGCTGCTGGTGAATTCAAAGCACCAACAGTTTGGTAGGCAGTTCAACACATAAAACATCACTTCACTGTTGTTGTTATGTGCCGTCGAGTCGTTTGCAACTCATAGCGACCCTATGTACAACAGCCCTAAACCCTGCTCTATCTTGTGCCAATCTCATTGTCTCTGACACACCCATCCTGATTACCCCAGTCACTGAATCAGTCCACCTCATAGAGAGTCTTCCCCTCTACCCTACCAAGCATGATGTCCCTCTCCAAGGACCTGTCTCTCCTTACAACATGTCCAAAGTATGTCACTTCACTAGGGCTTCTAAATAGAATCAAAGAAGTTGAGGGTGAGGGAATGCACAGATGTATCTCATGGATCCTTCACCCAGTTTGCAGCAAGAGTTAACACTTTATATCTCCGTCATACAGAATCCAATGTCCCCATTACTGTATGCATTCTTTTCTCTCTCTCTTTCTTTTTTCTTTTTTTTTTTGCTAAACAAACTTTATTGTAGAAATAACACAGAGTAACAGTTGTCACGACAGGCTACTGTAATGTCATAGCATGACAATACATTTTTTTAAAAATCTTTTAATAATTTTAATGAACATTTACAGAGATTTTGAATTTC
>NW_006399855.1:11005697-11019086 GCF_000299155.1 Elephantulus edwardii | reverse complement strand
ACTATGCACCCTTAATTCTGGACTCTTGTGATAACTGTAATACCCTATCATATATCGCTTTTATCTCTCTCTTTCTGTGTACACGTATATGTATCTCTTCCATCAAGTTTCAAAGCATCCTATAAATATAAGAGGAGACTTCCCATCTTTCGCCCATGAAGTGTCTGGTGGATTCAAAGTGATGACCTTTCAATTAGCAGTCTAGTAAGTTCAGTATTATGCCACCAGGGCTCACTATATTATGCAGAGTGCTATGTAACTTCACCACATGCACAGCTTTGCAAGTACTATAAACATCAAGGCCTGGAATAGTTTTGACATCACAAAGCTTCCTCACCCTCCCTTCTCCCATCCCTCACCTTTGACAACAATCTTTCCTCCAAATTACATATGTCATTTTGTTCTTATAAGATTGTTACATAAATCGAATCACACAGCTGACAACCTTTGGAGATTGAATTTTTCTGTAATTCTCTTGAGGTTCACCCAAGTTGTTATGTGTATGGATAGTTTGTTCCTTTTTTTTTTAAAATAGCATACATTCAAACTGATTTAATTATTCCTAGAAGTTTAAGGATGCATTTGCTCACTGAGGGCTGTTTGGGTTGCTTTAGGTTAAATAAGAATAAAACTATTCTCTAGATAATAATGTTAAAGGTAATGAAACGATACTATTTAACTCAAAGTTTGCTGAAGGGCAGATGGTGTTTTATACACAGTGTTTTCCTCCAGTAATCAGCACTATATTTAAATCCTAATGCTCAGTGAGGGCTTGTTCAGGGAATGAGCAGATGGATAGGAGGCATTTAAGGAGACAATATGGTGCTGTGGTTAAAATCATATATTTTAGACCTATGTGCACAAGAATTTGAGACTAGACTTTATAATTTCCTTCTTGGGTGACTGGGGCAGGCTTCAGTTCCTCATTTGGGGATAATAATAGTTCTTTTATTGCAAGGCTGTCGTGAGAATTAAATGAGGAAATTGAAAAAGATCTTAGCACAGTGTCTGTCACATGTAACTGCCTGATAAATTTCAAATTATTCATACTATTAGCCCATCATAAGTCTATATGGGTAATAATAGTAATAATAATAATAATAATAATAATAATACAGCAACAGATCTATATTTCTTTTATCCTACATGTTTTAAGCCTTAAAATCAAGGTGTACTACAACAGTCTGTATTTATGCATAGTTAAATTTTTTATTCATATGTATGGGAATATTTGAAATAATTCCCATGTTTTTCTTTTTCAACAACAAGTTTTGCTTAACATCAGAGTATTGCCTAATGGTCAAATCCTTAGCATGCTTGTTCACATTTTCAGAATTTGCAAAGAACGAAGTAGTTTTTTGTATTGTCCTTCAGGAGCTTCGATTAATCTTGGAAAAAATGACATTTGGGTTTTTCAAAATGGGCTCAACAGACAGTTTCTTGCCTTGCACTAACACCATCAGGTCCTTTCTTTTCCTTTTCAGAAACCTGGCTGTGCCAGGAGCACCTAGATGCTGTCTCTCTTTCCTGCCTGCTCTCAGCCTGTGTGCTCCAGGTCACGTTCAGAGGCTGCATCTATCTCCCTAGTGATTTTCTGGAATGCCATAAAGTCCTGACTCATAGGGAACCTCCTGCCAGACAACAGGCGGCGGTGATTAGAAACTAACCATTAACTAGCTGTGAGGTCAGAAAGGGGTGAGTAAAAATTTCCAGCTGATTACTAAAGTCCAGTGATAGTTATCAATAACATCAGTGAAGCTAGCATGAGCTGAGCACACACGTGTTAATACCCTCCTATAAAATAGGTCTTGTGCTGGGCTCTGGTGAGTTGTTAAGTGATTAATTACACATTGTACTTGATTATGGTAGGATGCAGTGTGTGTAAGAAGGTTAAGGAATGCTTCTCAGAGGAATCTGTACTTTCTAAGTAGTTAGAACACCAACAGAGAGATCTGGGGATGATTTCTAAAATTATCCAAGTACTCTTTTATATTGTGCATCTCACACAGCAGTCACCCCTGGCAAACTACCTCCATGTTGGGATGTCTTTACCCAGCTGTTTCTTCAACCTGAAATTTCATTCTCTGCAGAATTACTGTTCATCTCTTGAGAACCAGTTCTAGTATTAAGCCTTCTTTATTAAGCCTTCCTTTCCTTTACCATGTTGTTATGTGCGGTCGGGTAGCCTGTGACTCATAAGCGACCCTATGTATGATAGCCCTAACCCCTTCTTTTCCTGTGCCAATCTTATTGCCTCTGACATGCTTACCCCATTACCCCAGTCACTGAATCAATCCATCTCATCAAGGGTCTTCCTCTCCTGTAATGTCCCTTTATCGTCCGAAGAATGATGTCCCTCTTCAAGGACTGGTCTTGCCTTGCAACATGTCTAAAGTATGTTAGATGAAGCTTCAGAATCTTTGCCTCCAAGGAGCATCCTGGTCTCACCCTCTCTAGGATGAACCTGTTTGTTCTCCTAGAAGTCCATGGTATATTTAATACTCTTCTCCAGCACCATAGCTCAAAGGTATCAATTCTCCTTCTCTCATCCCTAGTATTGTCCAGCTTTCTGATGCATAGTAAGTAACTGCAAAGACTATGGCCTGAATCAGGCCCTTCTTAGTCTCCAGACTGACATCGTTGCTCTTCAGTACTTTGTAGAGGTCTCTGACAGCAGACTTACCCAATGCAATTCATCTTTTAATTTCCTGGATGCTAGTTCCAAGAATGTTGATTGTGGAGCCAAGCAAACGAAAGTGGTTAACAATCTCAATCTCTTCACCGTCTATCATGATGCTGCCAATCAGCCCAGTGATGAGAATCTTTGATTTCTTGATGTTGAGTTTCAATCCATATTGAAGGCTACAGTCCTTGACCTTCTGCAAGTGCTTCAGATCCTCTTCCATTTCAGCAAGGAGGGTTGTGTCACCTGCATAACACAAATTGTTGATGAATCTTCCTCCAATCCTGATGACACATTTCTCTCCTGGATCATATATTCAGGATATAGGCTAAAAAGGAATAGAGATAGGACACATTCCTGGAGCACACCTTTCCCAATTTTAAACCATGCAGTGTTTTCTTGCTCTGTTTAGACAAGGCAAGGCAAGGCAAGGGCAAGGGCAAGGGCAAGAGCAAAGGCCAAGGCAAAGGCAAAGGCAAAGGCCAAGGCCAAGGCAAGGTACGGGGGCCAAGGCAAGGCAAGGCAGGCACGGGGGCCAAGGCAAAGGCAAAGGCAAAGGCCAAGGCCAAGGCAAGGTACGGGGGCCAAGGCAAGGCAAGGCAGGCACGGGGGCCAAGGCAAAGGCAAAGGCAACTCCACGACAACTTTTTTGTGGGTGTATGCTGTCTTGTCACTTGTCTTGTTTCTGAATCATTCATAGGTCCTGTCACCTGCAGGTCAGTATAAGATTTTATTATTTTTAAAATTGATTTGCTTACAAAATTTATATACCTTGTGTTTCATACAATCATTCTTATGTATTATATTTTATAAAATTAATCACCATTGGACCTTGCCCATCATTACCCTTTTGATCCTTCCCATTTCCTTCCCCCCTCTCCCTCCTCCTACCAAACTGTGCAACCCTATGGTTTTGCCCTTACCTGTCCTCAACCCTCCTCCCCTTGAATGTGTGTGTGTGTGTGTGTGTGTGTGTGTGTATACATATATATACACTATATATATTTATATATTTTACAAGTTATTCTTCTATTTTTTGCAATAACGGTCTTATGCAATATCTGTCCTTATGGGACTGTGTTAGTTCACTCAGCTTAATGCACTTCAGCCTCTCCCAAATTATGTAGTCTTTTTGGAATTACTGCTCCTGAGTACTGCATAGTATTCCATTGTGTGAATGTACCACAATTTCTCAATCCTTTCTGTTGTTGTTGGACATCTGGGCTGTTCTGTTTCCATGTTCTTGTTATTGTGAATAATGCTGCTATGAACATTGGTGTACAAATCTCCATTTCTGTCTCAGAATTTCCTTAGGGTATATTTCTGGTCATGGAAAAGCTGGGTCATATGAAGTTTCTATGCTCAGTTTTTGAGGAAACACCAAACTGTCTTCCAGAGTGGCCATGCCATTTTATTATCCCATCAACAGTGTGTGAGAGGTTCCACCTCTTCACATCCTCACCAACATTTATTACTTGGTGCCGTACTAAATGTTTCAGAGCAGGATTTGACAGTATAGCAGATGGTTTACGGTTGAAGCTTCCAATCTTTTTCAGATGGGACAAGTTAACACTGAAGAGCAGCTCTGTACAGACTGGGGGGCAGCTATAGATTAGATACCTCACCCTCTCTGTTGACTGCATATACTTGGAACTTAACATGCCATGCTGGAAGGTATAAAAGGGTCATAATAAATTGGGCAAAAGTGACTCCATTTTTTAGTATCTCCCCCATTTAACTGCTGTATTTTCTTCTTCTTGTTTGAAACTCTTCCTAATGTGGATCACTATTGCCCTTGTTTGAAGGAGAATCCTTTGACAGATTGCCCATCTGAAAGTTTGATACTAAAGTTAGCTGGATGGGGACAGGCTAACTTATCTTCTGGCCTGTGAGTTGAAGTTAAGAGACCAAACAGGAAAAAGAAATACTCCCTGAGCTTGTTATGCTTGTTTTAATGAACCTTGTGGCAGTTACTTCTTGAATTATGTGTTTCACTTGGTATATACTTGACTACTTGTATTTTTTCGTTTTCTTTGTTTGCTTCTTATGTAAGAGAGAGTAATTTTACTTTCAGTGGAGTGGATAAGAGTGAGTGAAAGGAAAGCTCTGTCTGACTTGCACTGGTGTACTTTTAATAAATATCTCTATTTTTCTGAACCCTGAATCTAACTATTATGACTATTATGTTATATCACTCCAAGGAAAATGAACCCAATATTTTTGTAACTAAGGGAAAAAAAAACCCTAAAATAACTCTGTGTTATCTCAAAAGGAAAGGAGGAAAAAAAAGAATGTCTCCCAGTGGTGAGTTATTTATTTGAATTGGTGAGATTATGCTTCATTCTCCATAAAGCCTAGATCTGGCAACACAGATTAAGTATTAAATTAAATCAAATTACAAAACAGTATACAAAAGTCACTTTTATTTAATATCTGACTTATTAACTACAAAATTTAGAGTTTCTGGAATTTCTATTTTACATCTTTATTTGGAATTTCTGTTGTGATTTACTTCCCTTTCATGATCTATACTTTCCTCCTTTGGATATTTGCTATTTAAGCATCAATCTTCTGTGTGGATCAAAAAGGGAAGGGGGTGGGTAGGTAGAGATTAGAGGGGATTGTAACACAGCTGAGATAGAAGGAGCCCTGTTTACTCAGTGATCAAGCACTCAGGTGTTATTTAATGAAAAAGTTGTTCAAACTTAGCAGTTGCTCCATGGGAGAAAGATGGCAGTCTACTTCTGTAAATATTGTCTCTCTCATTATCATCAAGTCAGAACTGCCTCAGTTGATCTTCCAGTGGATTTTCAAAGGCTATAAATCACATAGGAGGGGTATTGCCCATCTATCTCCCATGGAATAGCTGGTAGATTTGAACTACCTGCTTTTGGGAGCTCTGGTGGCTTAGTAGTAAGTAGTTGTGCTGCTAACACTAAGACATGACATTTGAATCCACCAGCGGCTGAAGGGAGAAAGATGGGCAATTTCCTCCTGAGCAAATATTCCCAGTACTTATGGTTGCCTTCCGTGTTGTGATCTGATGTAGTTATTCTACATTCTATGTTATGGTTAATGAGGTAAGGTTAGGTTGTTTTAAAGAGCATTAGCTTATGTTCATTGTGTTGTAGATTAAGGTGGGGCACATCACTTGTAGTTGAGTTTTCACCCTTACCTAGCTCTTACTTAGTTGCTGAGCCATGGAAGGGGAATTTCCTTGAGATGTGCCTGCATCACCTTTTCAGATTGCTATTGTTGTGTGCCATCGAGTTGCCTGTGACTTATAGCAACCCTATATACAATAGCTCTGAGCTCTGCTCTATCCTGAGCCAATCTCACTGTCTCCAACACACCTACCCTCATTACCACAGTAACTGTGTCAATCCATCTCATTTGGGTCTTCTTCTCCTGTGCTGTTCTTCCATTCTTCCTAGCATGATGTCCTTCTCCAAGGACTGGTCCCTCTTGGCCACATCTCAAAGTATGTAAGATGGAGCTTTAAAATCCTTGCCTCTGAGGAACAGCCTGATTTCATTCTCTCTAGGATAAACCTGTTTGTTCTCTTGGTAGTCAATGGTATGTGTGTTCAAGACTCTTCTCCAGCACCGTAACTCAAAGACATCTATTCTTCTTCTGTCATCTTTGGCCGTTGTCTGTCTCTCTGATGCATAGCAAGTAATTGTGAAGACATGGCCTGAATCAGGTGCACCTTGGTTTCCAGACTGCCATATTAGCATTTTTGAGAGGTCCCTGATAGTTATCTTCCCCAGAGCAATTCGTCTTCTGATTTCTTGACTGCTGGTGTCAAGAGTGTTGATTGTGGAGATGAGCAAGCTGGAATTGTTAATAACCTCAATGTAATCTCCATCTATTATAGTACTGCCAGTTGGTCTAGTGGTGAGAATCTTTATCTTCTTGAAGTTGAGCTTTAATCCATTCTGAAGACTGCAGCCCTTGACCTTCTGCAACAAACACTTCAGGTCCTCCTCAGTTTCAGCAAGCAATGTGTGCCATCTGCATACTGTAAGTAGTTGTTGAATTCTTCCTCCAATCCTGATGTCACATTCCTCTACATAGAGCCCAGCCTCCCGAATGATCTGTTATGCATATAGATTGAAAAGGTGTGGATACATGATGCACTCTTTTTCTTGTACAAAAGATAAGAGAGAAGCAAAGAGAAGAAGGATCTATTTTTTTTTTTAAAAAGGGTTGGGATCAGAACATGTTTTTTGGATCTGGAGTTCATGCACTGAGAACCTCCTAGATCCAAGGAAAACTTGATGCCAAGACACATAGTAATTTTCAAGTGATGCTGGGTCTCAGATATTGAAAGAAGTGAAGGGCCTTCTACAAGAGCCAGAGAGAAAGCTCTTTCCTGGACCTAACTCCTTGAATTCATAATTCTAGCCTCCTAAACTATGAAAGAATAAGTTTATGTGTTAGAGCTGTCCATCTATGGTAGTCTGTTATAGTAGCATTGTTGTTGTTACATGCCTTCAAATCAGAACCAACTCATAGCTGACCTTCCAGCAGTTTTCTGAGGCTGTAATTTCAATGGAAGGAGATTGCCCTTTTTTCTGCTAAGGAGCAACTGATGGATTAGAACTGTGTGCCTTTGGATTCACAGCACACCTCCTTACTACTAGGCCACCAGAGCTCCTAAGTATTGGTTACAGTCCTGACATACCCAAGAGAAGGACTGGCTGAACATTATATGTTGATCTAGTTGCCATCCCTCTGAAAGGTTCTAATGACTCCCTGGGGGTTTCATAGAAGTGGAGGAGGAGTGACCTGTTAAGCTAATGATTTGGGCCTGTGGGGACATTTAATACCCATGAGAATGGAGATGAAGATCAAATGGGACATTGTCTACTTTTTTATACTTTAGAGTTACCTTGCTAACCCTCTACAACATAGATATCAGCTTGGTGGAAAGGGGGAGCTCCAGATTACCTGAGGTTAAATGTCCCTGGCAAAATCTAGGAGCTTTGTGGTATAGTCTATAGAGTGATGCCCTGCTAACCAAAAGCCTACATGTTTTTGGTGCTTTTGATTACCCAGACACTCTTTGACAGAAAGATGGGCATTTTTTTCCATTAAGACATGTATTTATGGCCTTGGAAATCTGAGAGTCACAACTAACTCTAAGGCAGTGAGTTTGAACAAGGCATATAGGCTTGGAAGATAAACTGAGAAAAACACAGGCATTGGGGGAAAACCCCAGCTTTTAAGTTTGCAAGCTGAGATTTATATCCAGTCTAGACTGATCTCCATAAGAAGTAAGCTCCTTAGCAGCTTTTTAATTCAGAAAAGGAACTCACAGATGCACTTACTTTATAGGATCCTGCAGCATCATGGTAATTAAAGTCCAGGCTGAACCTGTGTCATGGCAAAGCTGTAGAGGAAATGTGAGGCAATGCAAATTCGAGGTAGGAGCTGCGTGTGCCAATCAGACATGCCTGGACATAACTAGGAAGTAGGATTGTGGGTGCCTGACTGCTTCCACTTGTGTCCCAAATAGCATCGACTGGGGTGCTAAGTTCATCTGTGTGCTGTACTAAAGGTTCAGGGAATCCTGGTTTCCATTTCTACTGGGTGATATGTAAGATGGGGGTCTTTCACAGTGGTAATGATTTTCTTCAGGTTCTTAACACATATAAAAATGGACGAGAAATGCAATGTGTCACTTGCTCCCTCACTGGGACCCAGGAATGGAGGTTCAGGATGGAAAGGTGCATTCACAAGGCACTTCATGTGATGTAAGGACTGGGGGGGGGGGTGCCGGGCAGAGTTGCTTCTGGACCCAGGTGACAAATTGCAACTCAAGATCAGAAGTGTGTCAGGAAGGTGTCCTGTTTGCAAACACTGCGTGGATCTGAACAGTATGGAGAGCTATTTGCTTAGAAGCAGAGCTCATAAGAGGGGAATAGGGTATATCTCCTTTTTATACTGGAGACGCCTGTCAGGGAAGAGCAGGGTGGAGGATGCAGTGAGCAGACTTGCCTCTGAGTGCATGTGAGATTTCTGAGGATTCAACTCAGGATGTTTGCATTGGATCTGGAGGCTTGTTATTACAGATGAGTAGTCTTTGCAGGGTGTGTCAAGTGAGGATACAGTTGCTGTCAAGCTGATCTGACTCTTGGTGACCCTAAGTGAGTCAGAGGGGAACTATGTGCCATAGAAATTTCAATGCCTGACTTTTTGGAAGTCGATTGCCAGGTCTTTCTTTTGAGATATCTCCGGGTGAACTCGAACCTCCAATCTTTAAAGTAGCAGCTAAACATGTTTGCTGTTTGTACTACTCAGAGACTCTGGTTAGTAGGTAGGAGAATATACTTTAGTTGGAAGGTCTTTACCTCTTCCCACATTACAGAAAAGTCCTCTTCTATGTTGTGGTTGCTGTGAAGCTGAACACTGTGACACTGATGTGTCAAGTGTGATAATGGTTACTCATGGTAGACAGTGTTTGGTGAAGCTACCTGATTAAAACAAGCTTGGAAGCAGGAGTGACATACACTTTTGAAATAGCTTGCCTCCAGAAACCCTATGAACGTGGAGAAACAATGACAGTTATACAAGTGTTCAGGTTTTTTCTTCATAGGGTCGCTCTGAGTCATCTATGACTTGACGACAATTAACAACAATAGCAACGTGTCTTCAGTGGGCTTTTCTAGTTCCATTGCAGGCAGGTTCAGCGAACCCCAAATTTTATATAAGCCTTGAGTCACAGGTATGCCTTAAACCATTCTCTCCTCTTCCTGCTGACAACTTGCTAAAGGCATTGATGAGTTCACCTGTCAAGAATGTGAGTGAAAAAACAAATCAATGGGATTTGCAAACCAAAGTGGCACACAGTAACTGGGCTGCTACCATAAGTAACTATTCTATTTACTTAAAGATTAGAACAAAAGAAAAAAAAAGAAACAAAAAAAATTAGAACAAAAGGAAAGGAAGAAGGAGATTTCTTGGCTGTAAGTCTATTTATGTTATGAATCAGCCTAATCTCTTGAGCAAAAGTTAAAAAGAAAAAATGGGTGTACATACACAGACCAAGCCCAGGATGTCTTGGCGTAGCCAAGCCAAACACATGTCTATGTTGTGAGTCTAAGAGGTCTATGCTGCTCCTTCTAGGGTAATGTTATTAGATGATGCCCATGCAATTTGGCACAGGGAAGGGAGGTAGAGGATGAGGGAGGGCATGGATTCTGTTGTCCATTACTTTTTTCATCTTCAGTTGTGTTCTGAGGGGTTGGGCTGCAGGCTTAGTCAGTCAGGAGCATCTCTACTGGGAATGAGTGGACTTACCTGGTCTTCTAGATGGGTATTGTAATATACACAAAAGCTTCTCCAACCCGTTGGTGCCAGAAAAGGATGCACCATATAGTGATTGAGTTATACTGATCATTTTGAAGAGTTTCTTGTGTTGTGCCTCTATTCTGATTGCATGAAGTCTTATTTTCATGACTAAATTCTAAACTTGAAAACATGCCCCATTCATCTCCATATTTGCCCCACAATGTAAAAACTTGCATACAGATAGAATACATTTCTTTCTCTGAGAAAGTGAAAGTACCTAAATTCTTGTCTCTGCTTTAGCTCCACCTCAGTAAGGCTGTTCTGTTTTCACCAATGCTTCCTTTTTGAAGACAGATAATTAAGCTCTCAGTAATACCTGGTCTGCTGAGTAAATAAGATTAAAGACCATCATCTTGTGACGTAAATGACTCATGTGACTGGGGGATCAGCTGATAACCTCTAGGGGGCATTTTGAATGCCATTTTCAGAAAATCTTTTTGTTGTTGTTGTTATTGTGATCCCCCCCCCCCGCCCAAGTAATGATTGTGTTGTTGCTACAAGGAAATCAACTTTTGTGCTTTTTTCCCCTTTGTTTTCGGACTTGAAATTTGTACTTATGCATTTACATATTGCTTTTTTCTTCCTGACCATAATTAATAGATGAATGTGAGGACAATGGTAGAATTTCTATTTTCCATTGCAGGAGATGGGATTTGAATCACAGTTAATATACCTCAAGCACAGACACTAGCAGATTGCCAGTGGGGGCTGTATGTTGGTAAGATGTTAAATAGGGTTCAATAGGGCTTCCAATCAAGGCCAGACTATGAAGAAACACTTGGGAATTTACCTGTTATTAAAAAAAACAAGCGCCATGTGCAGAAGGCCATATCTATCTGACATTTACCAACTTTACAAAGGGAACTGTCATCGTCCACAACATCAGTAACACAAAACCAATTCCCATGAAGACAGACATGTCCCCCATGCTCCTATGTCTCCTCCTACTCATCGCAACACCAATCTTACTGCTTTGCTGGGTCCAAAATCCAATGTAATAACTCACAGACCACATAGAACCATGTTGGGAAAGTAAAAAGGTTATATTCCATGTTATTAGCAGAATACAGTCAGGACAGATTCCAAAATATGCATGCAGGCACCTCAGCCTTGAGCCTAATGGCTTTAGACCAGTCTTACTAAGTTCTCAATCCTGCCAATATTGGCTTTCCTCTTCCCCCAAATTGTCCAACAAACTTGGGTAAAGGCTCTTAGCCTAGCTCTGCTTCTGTCTGTGGAGGGGTAGAAGCCTGTTCCACCTCATGTCAGTTTTCTTTGGTCCTTTGCTTTGGCTATGGCCACTGCTGCCGTAGATGTAACTACAGCAAGAATGTCTGGTCCTGAAAAGCATCCTATATTCTCTTGCTACTGCTACTTCTTTTATTTTTCACTGGTGGTGTTGTTGTTAGATGCCATCGAGTCATAGCTACCCTATGAATGCCAGACTCATAGAAACCCTATGAACAAAAGATCTGAACCTAGTCCTGTGCTGCGCCATCCTCACACTTCCTGATACAGAAGAGCCCTTTGCAGCAGTCACTGTGTCAATCCACCTGGTTGAGGGTCTTCCTCTCCTTAACTGACCCTCCTCCCTTCCCTCTCCAAGGAATAGCACCTCCTAGCAATATGTCCAAAGTATGTGTGGTACAGCCTAATCATTCTTGCCTCCAAAGAGTACTCCAGCTACACCTTTTCCAAGACATATCTGTTTGTTTTCTTGGCCATCTATGGGATGTTCAGTGCTCTTCTCCAAGACCAGAACTCAAAGGTATCACTTTTTTTTCTGTCATCCTTATTCATGGTCCAGGTCTCAGATGCATAGCTAGTAATTGGAAAGACCATGGTCCGAATCAGACACACTTTAGTCCTCAAACTGACATCACTACTCCTCAGTAATTTGGAAAGGCCCCTAACTTTGCAGATTTCCCCCATTGCAGTTCATCTCTTTATTTCCTGACTGCTCATACCAAGGGTGTAAATTGTAGATCCAAATGAGTTGAAGCTCTTGACAGTTTCAATCTTCTCTCCATCCATCACGACACTGCCTATCGGTCCAGTGGTAAGAATCTTTGTTTTTTTGATACTGAGACACAATCCACACTGAAGGTTGAATTCCTTGAACTTCTGCAACAAGTTTTTCAAGTTCTCCTTACTTTCAGCAAGTAAGATTGTGTCATCTTCATAACTCAGGTTGTTGATGAGTCTCTCTCCAATCCTCATGCCACATTCCTTTTCATAGAGTCCAGTTTCTCAGATAATTTGTTCAGCATATAGATTGAACAAGTTGTTGTTGTTGTTATGTGCCATCAAGTTGCTTGCGACTCATAGCAACCCTATGTACAACAGCCCTAAACGCTGCTCTATCTTGTGCCAATCGCATTGTCTCCAATATGCCCATCCTGATTATCCCAGTCACTGAATCAATCTACCTCATAGAAGGCCTTCCCCTCCTGTGCTGTCCCTCTACCCTACCAAGCATGATGTCTGTCCCTCTGCATGGACCAGTCCCTCATTACAGCATGTCAAAAGTATGTTAGATGAAGCCTCAGAATCCTGCCTCCAAGGAGCCGCCCGGTTTAACCCTTTCCAGGACAAATCTGTTTGTTTTCCTAGCAGTCCATGGTATTCTCAATACTCTTCTCCAGCACCACAGCTCAAAGGCATCAATTCTCCTTCTATCCTCTTTAGTCATTGTCCAACTCTCTGATGCATAACAAGTGATTGCAAAGACCATGGCCTGTATCAGACACACCTTAGTCTCCAGAGAGACACTATTGATCTTCAGAACTTGGGAAAGGTCTCCAACAGCAGACATTCCCATTGCAACATGTCTTTTAATTTCCTGGCTACTGGTGCCAAGAGATTAGCCGGTGAAAACCTTGTAGATCACAACAGTTCAATTCATAACTACTTATGAAGTCAGTATTTTGCTCGGGTGACTAGTAGGCAACTACAGAAGATAACTAAGCACAGAGGGCAGTATTTCCATGGCCAAGGCAGAGGAAATTTCTGGCACATGTGAGGTCACTATATCATCCTAAAATGTCTATACAAAGATGGAGGAATTAAATGAATATGCACTGAGTTGAGGGCTCTTGAAAACATTCTTTAGCCTCTATCCAGGACTTACTTTTCATATGAATATGCTCTTAGTTTCCATCTATGAAACTAAAAAAAAAGAAAATAATTTATTGGCTTATGGCTCCTTTGTTTTTTTGCTTTAACCACTTCTGTTCTTTAAGTAGGAATCGCTTAACTTTAGCTTTCTACGAATTTTTTTTGTTTTATTTAAATTTATTATTAATTTCAGTAAAAATTTACAGAGACTTTGGATTTCCATTCATTCATTG
>NW_006399855.1:11000506-11005477 GCF_000299155.1 Elephantulus edwardii | reverse complement strand
ACCTAATCACATATCCCTTTTAAACAGTTTTCTCCCTCATCTGTTTCAATGTAGTATACATTATTGAACCCATCTTTCTCAGTCTCTCCCTGACCCTGATGTCAGTCCTGTTTTACAACAGTGGCACCATACAGTATTTGTTCTTTTTTGACTGAGATACTTCACTCAGCATAATGTCCTCCAAAGTCACCCATTTTGAATAATATTTCATGAGTTCCTTGGTTTCTATGCAGCATAGTATTTCATTGTATGAATATACCATAGCTTCTCTATCCATTTGTTTGTTGATGGGCACTTAGGTTGTTTCCAATTTTTTGCCACAATAAACATCTGCTTGGATGTCAGTTATGATCTCTTTGGGGTATATTTCCCAGTAGTGGAATTTCTGGGTCAAACGGTATCTCTATTTGCAACTTTTTGAGAAAGCGCCATACCACCTTCCACAGTGGTTGCACCATTTTACACTCTCACCAACAGTGGATAAGGGTTCCAGTTTCTCCACAACCTTGGCAGCATTTGTTGCTTACTGTTCTGTTAAAGTTTGCTATTCTGACTGGGGTGTGATGATATCTCATAGTTGTTTTGATTTGAATCTCTCTTAGAGGTAGGGATTTTGAACATTTCTTCATGTGCTTGTTAGCCAGGTGACTGTCTTCTTCGGTGAAATATCTGTTCATATCCTGTGCCCATTTTCCTATTGGATTATTTACCTTTATCTTTTTGTGGTGGCTTTCCAGGAATTTAATCAGCTTTAAAAACTCTTGACATTTCCTTGGCCTAGAATCTTTTTACCCCTCTGCAATCTACTGGCTATCGTCTACCCATGCTTTAAAGTTTAGTAACTCTTTTCTGAAACTTTCCTGGCAAAGGTGAACGGTTGGAAATGTTTTGTTAGCAGCAGGCAGTTACATTGTCTTGCAGCTCTGCTTCCTTGGCCCTTTCTTCACTCTGAGCATTTGAAGGTGTGGAAGTTGACTTCTCTCTGCTTATATTCTCTGAGCCCAGAAAAGTGCCTATTCATTATTGGCACTAAACCTTTTGTTAAATGAAGGAAGCTGTTGCTGTTGTTTGCCACTGAGTCAGAACTGACTGACAGTGGACCCTCCAGGATGTTTTCAGAGGCAGTAAATTGCATGTAAGGTGACTGTCCATCTTTCTTCTGCAGAGCTGCTGATTTAAACTGTGTGCCTTGGTTGGCAGAGCAACTCCTTACTAATAAGCCACCAGAACACTGTAAGACTTGATTTAAGTCTCAGTAAGGCTGACTATTTAAAACCACTTTATAAACATGGTGCACATACAACCGATGGGGCTTGAAGACATGGATGAAGTACGGATGGAACTTGAAGATATACTGATGAAATAAGCCAATCACAAAATATAGTATATGGCCTCAAGTATATGAAAAGAAAGATATGAACAGCAAGCAACAAATGCTGGCGAGGTTATGGAGAAACTGGAACCCTTATTCACTGTTGGTGGAAGTGTAAAATGGTGCACACTGTGGAAGGTGGTGTGGTGCTTTCTCAAAAAGTTGCAAATAGAAATACCATTTGACCCAGCAATTCCACTACTGGGAATATACCCCAAAGATTCTGTAACTGCCACCCAAGCAGATATATGCACACCCATGTTTATTGTGGCTTTGTTCACAATAGCAAGGAGTTGGAAACAACCTAAGTGCCCATCAACAAACGAATGGATAGAGAAGCTGAGGTAGAGACACACAATGGAATACTATGCTGCATAGAAAAACAAGGAACTCATGCAATATTATTCAAAATGGGTAACTCAGGAGGACATTATTCTGAGTGAAATATCTCAATCACAAGAGGACAAATACTGCATAGTGCCACTGTTGTAAAACAGGACTGGCATTGGGGTTGGGGGGAGACTGAGAAAGATGGGATAAGTAATGTATACTGCATTGAAACAGATAAGGGAGAAAACTATTTAAAAGGGATATGTGATTAGGTATTATTGTCATGACAGGAAGACTGCATAGTGGAGTAGACTTAGCAGGAGGGATTGTATAACAATGAAAGAATTTTTCTTTTACATTTCAAAGAGAAGAACAAATTGGGTGGTAAGGGGTGGGCGGGGAGAAAAGTCCAACAATGAATGATTGGAAATCCTCAGTCTCTGTAAACTTTCATTAAAATGAACAATAATAAATAAAAAAAAGAAAAAGTAAAAGAAAAATACATAGAAACTGAAGTTTTTAGGCCAGGGAGAAGAGGAAGGGGAGAAAATGTCAATAATTGGTGATGGGAAAATCTCTTTTATTGAGGGTAGGATTGAGTAATCAACTATTGTAATTGCTACCAATAAATTGTACATTGTAAAAAGTTGTATTGGGAAAGTTGTGTCCTATAAATATTTGGTTCAACAATAACAAAATTGTAGCTTGTGAGGCAACCAAACACCTTGTGGTATTTGTCTCCTCGGTTTGGAGGTTTAGGGTCATGATTTTAAAAAAGTTAACTTGTTTAGTAATGTGTATAGTGCTCTGTTCTCCCTCTTCCTAGTATTCCTTCATTGTGTAATGCTTAGGGTTTTAAAAACTTGCAAACAGTTATCCAAGGCACAAAAACTGGTTTCCATTCACTCATTTCAACAGAGGAAGGAAAGTCAGATATAGAATAGTACAGCAAATTGCTTTCATGAACAACTATCTCCTTTGTCATGAGACCAGAGAAATTAGATAGTGCCCACCTACCACACTGGACATTTTGATAAAAAAAATCCATAGAAGAATCCTGATCAAAGTGAGAAAATGCAGATCAGGATTTCCAATTCTTATGAACTCTAGACTTTCTGGAGCCAGGGAGGCTAGCTAAATATTTTAAAATATTGCCCTGAAATAATCTTTAAATCTTAATTATTCCCTGAAGTCATCTTAAGAGAGGAGAGAACTGGCGGGGCGGGGGGAGGGGAGGTCTGGGCAGGGAGAAAAGTGCAACAATGAATGAATGGAAATCCAAAATCTTTGTAAATGTTCATTAAAATTAGTAAAATAAAATTAAAAAAACCCCAAATAATCATGTAGCTTAACTAGTAGAGAGGATCTACCTTGAGCGTTATGTTCTTTTAGTAATTATCTACATGGGATAAATTTACTATCTTGCTTCATAGTCTTATCAATTTGTCATACTATAGTGGTTTGTGTGTTACTTTGATGCTGGAAGCTCTGTCATTGGTAGTTAAAATACCAGCAAGGTTACCCTTGGTGGACAGGTTTCAGTGGTGCTTCCATATTAAGACAGATTTTATGGTGTAATATAGTAAAAATCCAGTAGGCTTTACCCAAAGAATGCAAGAATGTTTTAATATTAAAAATACTAATTTAAACAGCACATAAGAGACTCAAAGAAAACAAAACTACAATTACTTCAATAAATGCCAAAATGGCATTCGTTTGCTATTAATTAAAGTCTAAAAATCAAGAAAGTGAAAAATAAGTTATTGTACTGAGTTGTAATGGGAGCAGAATCAGAGACATATCATTTCTGGGATAAAGTGTTTAAGGCACGGGTGTATTTGCAAAGCTCTCCTTTATGCTTGTTGCTGGCTGGGTTCATGTGACAACGAGAGTTAGGGGATGGCAGACCAACAAATAAAAGGATCATAAGTTCTTGAATTACCATGTGGAAAACACATCAATAACAAGCACTGCTTTGGTCTACTTTATAAACAAGAAGTAAACTTATATTTGTGACATCACATAGTTTTGGTCATTATATTACCATAACTTTGTCTACTTGAACAAATCTTTTGCCTTGATATGCTGCATCCTGTTACATTTTTTCAGGCCCACATTCTTGCACACTAATTCTCTGTTTAGTTATATCTGATAACACACTAATCTCTCCATGTTAAAATGTAAATGATATTGTTGCTTTTAGCTATTGTCAAGTTAACTACAACTCATGGTGACTCTATAAACAAATCTGAATTTTGCCCTATCCTGTGCCATCTTCACAGTCTCTGTTGTCCTAAAACAGATTGGAACCGTGACAGTGTAGTGTCTTAAACTGAGAGGCTTTGCTTTTGGTACTATATCCTCTGTTCTTCATAATTTTTTTTTTAAATTCTTATTTTATTATTTTTGTGTGCGTGTACCGTCAAATCAGATCTGACTGGTACAGGAGGAGATTGCCCCTCCTTCCCCGGCAGAGCATCTGGTGGATTCAAACTGTGCACCTCTGGGATTGTAGTTGCAGCTTCTTGCCACTAGGCCACCAGAGCTCCCCTTGTTCTTCATACTTTTTAAAGGCCTGTTATTTCAGAAGTAGCGAGGCAGTCTTGCAGTGCTGAAACCTCTCAATGATGGGTAACTGTGTTGGTATTTCAAATGTCAGCAACATAGCTTCCAACTTCACAGCAACATGTAAGTCACAGTAGTACAGACAAGTGTGGTACCCATAAGAACAAACAAGTACATACATACTCATGTAAATGATTTTGTACTTTTAGACTTAATAGGCTATGCTTCTTTTCAGATACTCCTGGGTTTTCTTTATAGTCTCTTTCTCTCTCTCTCAAGGGCAAGCTTCTCATTTATTCCTTTAATCAGAAGAAAAAGAATTAAAAGAAATCCTATGTCCGACGACCAAGAGAGAGCTACGTTGGCTTAGTGGAAAGGAAGCTGTGCTACCAAGCCGAAGGTGGGTGATTTTCATCTGTGGCCCTCGGCCAGGTTTCAAATTGTCTTCCTGTCAAACATTCTTCTAGGTGGTATAGCACTGGTCTGTGTGTTGCTGTGCAGAGGTAACACGTGGTTGCTGTGATGCTGAAGCCTGTGACAGTGATGTGCCAATCGTGGTAACGGGCACCCATGGTGGACAGTGTTGGCTGGAGCTTCCTGACTAAATCAAGCCTGGAAGCAGGAGCAGCATCCACTTCCGAAATGACTTGCCTCCGGAAACTCTATGTATGAACAGTGCCCAGGCTGTTCATTGATAGGGTCAC
>NW_006399855.1:10998667-11000008 GCF_000299155.1 Elephantulus edwardii | reverse complement strand
AGGCAAGTCTCCAACCTGAATTCACATTAGCTGCGCAATCTCAATAGGCTCTTTTGGTTCTTTAAATGTGAAGTGATCAGGGCTGGTAACACTCCCAGGTAACTGGTAAAAGAAGAATGTTTGACCAAAAACAATTAAAATCAGGCTTAATTGCTGCAGATTAAAATTACTCACCCTTGGGACACAGAAAAAGATAAAACTTCTTCTAAGTGGTATAGCACTGGTCTGTCCATTTGCTGTGCAGAGGTAACTTGTGGTTGCTGTGATGCTGAACACTGTGACACTGATTTGTCAAATGCAATAATGATTACCCATGGTGGACAGTTTTTGGTGGAGCTCCTTGATTAAAACAAGCTTGGAAGCAGGAGTGGCATATACTTCTGAAATAGCTTGCCTCTGGAAGCTCTATGAACTTGGAGAAATGATGAAAGTTATACAGTTGTCCAGGTCTTTTGTTCATAGGGTTGCTTTGAGTCATCTGTGACTCAGTGGCACTTAACAACAACAAAAACATGCATGTAAATGGATGAAGGATAACCTCTGGATGCATATTCGTTCTGGTATTGTCTAGCCTCTCAGAGAAACATTTAAAAATATGGAAAGATCCAGTGTGGGTCTGAAAAAAATTGAGTTAATAATGGTGTAGCTCAATGGTGATTAATTTTAGAAAACACAGTGTATGAGAATGATTGTATGAAACAGTGTGAATGAATGAAGCACAATGTAAATGCATTTATATGCAAAGCAGTGCAAAATTAAAATGGTGTTAAAAATACCATCAATTTAACATTTGGTTATTTTTATAGAAAGGACCTTTGGAGGTATTTCATTTTACAGTGTCAGCTGTTCTGTTCATATAGCTTCTTGGTGGGTTTGTGGGCCATGTCCGAGATGAAAGTGGTATCAGCTCAGTTCAGGTCACTGAAGCCAACTTTGCCTTTCTAAAATATAATGCATTTCCTGGTGTATTATATAACACACACAGAGAATCAAAGATCCAGAAGGATAAATTAAAATGGAATGAGAATGGGGGAAGGTATCAAGTTTATTACTATGACATATACATTATTCAGGTTAATAATAATTTTCCAGAGCTTTTCTTGTGTAAGGCTAGCAGTGAACCAGCTTTTGGGAGTGGCCAAAGGTGGAGACATTGTCACCTTTCTTCCTAATGCGCTTCTAATGATATGTAGAATAACTGAGCTGAAGAGCAGTGGTGTCTCTCTGGAGACTAAGGTGCGTCTGATACAGGCCATAGTCTTCGCAATCACCTGTTATGCATCAGAGAGTTGGACAATGACCAAGGAGGATAGAAGGAGAACTGATGCCTTTGAGCTGTGG
>NW_006399855.1:10997660-10998272 GCF_000299155.1 Elephantulus edwardii | reverse complement strand
TCAACCCATCTCATCTAGGGTCTTCCTTTCCTGTGCTGTCTCTCCACCCTTCTGAGCATGATGTACTTCTCCAAGGACCAGTCTCTCCTGGCAACGTGCCCCAAGCATGTGAGATGGAGCTTCAAAATCCTAGCCTCCAAGGAGGAACTTGGTTTACTCCTCTTCAAAACAGACCTATTTGTTTTCTTGGAAGTCCAAGGTATGTTTAAGGCTCTTCTCTGGCACCACAGTTCAAAGACATTGATGATTCTTCTGTCATCCGTAGTCATTGTCCAGCTCTCTGATGGATAGCAAGTAATTGCGAAGACTAGAATCTGGATTAGGCACACCTTAGTGTCTAGACTAACAGTGTTGCTTCTCAGTACTCTGGAGAGGTGTCTGAGAGCAGATTTTCCCAAAGCAATGCATGCCCTGCTTCCTGCTTATTATCTATCCTATACTTGGACCAGGAGGCAGTAGTCAGAACAGAGCAAGGGAACACTGCATGGTTCAAAATTGGGAAGGGTGTATGCCAGGGATGTGTTCTGTATCCATACCTTTTCAACCTGTATGCAGAACAGATTATCTGGGAGGCTGGGCTCTATGAGGAGAAATGTGGGGTCAAGATTGGTG
>NW_006399855.1:10991669-10996779 GCF_000299155.1 Elephantulus edwardii | reverse complement strand
GAGAGGAGTTTAGGGCTGTTGTACAAAGGGTCGCTATGAGTTGCAAGCGACTCGACGGCACATTAACAACAACAACATAGCTCAGTTATAAGAGAGATAATAAGCAGGAAGCAGGGAAACGTTCCCAATTCCTCAGAACTGGCTCTAAAGAGATGTTTTCCGTACGCTAAGAATAGACTGGTCCATGAGGAGTCGTGCTTGTGTATTGTTTAAGCACTCAGCTGTGAATTGAGAGGAAGTTACAGCACCCTACTCCAGTGAAGAGCACAATCTCAAAGATTGTATCGAGGGGTTCCATTCTGTACTGTAGGGTCACTGTAAGTTAAAATGTACTTGATGCCAAAGAATTTAATTTGAGTCAAGACTGACCTAAAATGGCAAATATGTTGTTTATTTATTTTGGGGCACAGTTACATAATTATAACTGGTTGAGACAGAGTTTATATATCCTAGGTTTGAGATCTGAGGGATCTTCTCAATCTGGTGCTGCTGCAACCTCATAACTGCAGGAAATCCTTTATAAAATGCTCTCTGTGGAGAAAGCTATGGGCTAGCAGCCTCACTTTTTTAGATACCATTGACTTAAAATACAGCCTTCAACACCCCTGATACATCTCTGTTTATAACTTTCAGAAAAGGAAACAGTTTTGTGGCTTAACATACTACCACTGAGTCACTCATAGTGATTCTCGTTCTAGTTTCTGAAGCTGTACATTTTAAAAAAAATTTTACTTTTATTTATTATTTTTTTGTGTGTCTACCATCAAATCAGATCTGACTGGTACAGAAAGAGATTGTCCCTCCTTCTTCAACCAAGCATCTGGTGGATTTGAACCCTGCACCTCTGGGATTTCAGTGCAGCTTCTTGCCACTAGGCCACCAGAGCTCTCCAAAGCTGTACATTTTTTTTTCTGTGAGAGGATTTTTTTTAATTTTTATTTTTTTATTTACAGAGGTTTTGGATTTCCATTCATTCATTGTCACAATTTTCTCCCTGCCCACCCCTCTCCACCAGCTCGCTTCCCCCTCCGAAGAGAGAAAAAAAAATTCCTTCATTAGTATACACTTCCCACCCCGAGTACACTTCTCTATGCAACCTTAATTCTGGATTCCTGGGCTAACCATAATACTCAATCCAGGAAAACAAACAGATTCATCTTGGAGAGGATTAAACCAAGCTACTCCTTGGAGGCAAGGATTCTGGGGCTTCGTCTGACATAGTCTGGACATGTTGCCAGGAGGGACGGGTCCTTGGAGAGGGCCATCATGCTTGGCAGGGTGGAGGGACAGCACAGGAGGGGAAGACCCTCTATGAGATGGATTGATTTGGTGACTGGGGTAATTGGGATGGGTGTGTCAGAGGCAGTGTGATTGGCGCAGGATAGAGCAGGGTTTAGGGCTGTTGTGCATAGGGTCGCTATGAGTCGCAAACGACTTGACAGCACATAACAACAACAACAACAACAAATCACTTCTAATCTGTTCTTTCCCTCATCTGTTTCAATAGAATATACCTAATTTATCCAGTTTTTCTATCATACCCCTACCCTGATGTCAGACCCATTCTACAACAGTGGCACTATGCAGTATTTGTCCCTTTGTGACTGAGATAGTTCACTCAGCATAATGTCCTCCAGGGTCACCCACCTTGAAAAATATTGCATGAGTTCCTTGTTTTTCAATGCTGTGTAGTATTCCATTGTGTGGATATACCACAGCTTCTCTATCCATTCGTTTGTTGATGGGCCCTTCGGCTGCTTCCAACTCTTTGCTATTGTAAACAAAGCTGCAATAAACATGGGTGTGCATATATCTGCTTGGATTTTTATAGGAAGTGACTGCCTATCTTTTCTCTGTTGGATGGCTGGTGGATTTGAACTGCCAACCTTTCACTTAATAGTCTGTTAACCTTATGCCACTAAGGATTTGTTTGTGAATATACCTTATTGCAGTTAACACATACACCCCCCCCAAAAAAAAACTCCGCTAATACATTTTTACTCCTTTAACTTATCCAGGTATTAAAAATAGGTGCTAATGGGATTCCTCAGTGCCTTTGTTTTTAAATTTCCTGCTTGAAATTGGAATTAATTCTCTATATACTGTTTATTCTATTTTCTGAGTAAACTGATGTTTTCATACTTACAATGAAAGTACTTTTTATTATTTACCATCACTTTATATCCTAATACTACTCGTCTAAGAAATCCTAGAATCAAAGTTTAAGCATCTATCTGTCTGACTTCACAACTTCTTCAGTAAAGTTGTTGTTGTTGCTATGTGCTGTTAAGTCACCTGTGTCTTATAGCAACCCTATATTCAATAGCTCTGAAGCCTGCCCTGTCCTGTGCCAGTCTCACTGACTCTGACAAAGCTACCCCATTGCCCTACTCACTGTATCAATCCATCTCATCTGGGGTCTTTCTCTCCTACATTGTTCCTCCACACTTCTGAGCATGGTGTGCTTCTGCAAGAACTGGCCCCTCCTGGCCACATGTCCAAAGTATGTGGGACGGAGCTTCAAAATCCTAGCTTCCAAGGAGAAACTTGGTTTCACCCTCTCCAAGACAGACATAATTTTTTTCTTGGCAGTCCTTGGTATATTTAAAACTCTCCTCCAGCACCACAAGACATCATTCCCCCCCCGCCCCCAATATCCTTAGTCATTTATCTAGCTCGCAGATGCATAGCAAGTAATTGCAAAGACCATGGCCTGGATAAGGTGCACCTTAGTCTCTAGACTAACAATGTTACTTCTCAGTCCTCTGGAAAGGTCCTTGACAACAGATTTACCTAATGTAATTTGTCTTTTGAGTTCCTGACCGCTGGTGTCAAGAGTGTTGATTGTGGAGCCAAGCAAGCTGTAACTGTTAACAACCTAAATCTCTTTTCTATCCATCATGGTACTATTAATTGGCTCAGTGGTGAGAATCTTTGTCTTCTTGATGTTGAGCTTCAATCCATCTTGAAGACTACAGTCCTTGACCTTCTGCAGCAAGCACTTCAGGTCCTCAAGTAACATTATGACACCTTTTTGTCATGCATTGATGGAGAAGGCTACTTAATAGCTATTTTTCAGACATATAAAAAAAGACTTTATTAATAGGGGGATAAAATTTTACTTTCACCAATGACTCATGCTCAGTTGTCTTTCTATATTGTCTACTGTGAGGGAGTTTTAGAGTTCTAGTGGTAAGAAACTGCTGCTCCACAGGAAAAAGATGGGTAATTTTCTCAGGTGTGATTTCCTGCCCTTGAAATGCTGCTGGAGGGTCTGCAATGAGTTGGTTCTGAATCATGGCACATAACAACAACAATATCTGGTCATTTTGGAACATAGTTGTAAATTCACCTCTCATCTCAGGTAAGATTACAATGTTCTGCTCCTGTTATCTGCTACATACTCTTTTTTTAAAATATAAACTTATTAGTCAGCTGTTTACTCTGCTTACCTACAAAGCTGGTAGCATTAAAGCTATGTTACAACTTTTAAGGATAATTGAAATCATTAAGGTACCTGAAAATAGCTACATCTGGAAAAAAATAGAAACTGAATATTTTATAGGGGTTTGCTTACTAAGTTCATATACATTGTTTTTTTAACCAATCACTCATGTAAGTTTTGTTGCATAACATAAACGAAAGTTGCAGAATGGCATTATTTACCTCATTTTATTGAAACCTTACTGTACCCTCCCTTTTCCTTCACACTACCCTAATCTCTGTTCCCTCCCTGGGGTCTACTCTATGCAGAGGTCAAATCCTCCACAATTGTTTCTACCTGTGTGTAAACTTTTCCTTAGCCTTTTTCATCCATACCTTTGCTTTTTCTGAGAGCAAGCATAGTGTCTCTGATTTCTTCTTACCTAATAGGAATTTACGGGTTTCCTAATTAAGTTTCACCAGGAACCTTTAAAAGATTGCATTCATGAAAGTACTTTATAAAACATAGAGTGCTTATCAGATGGTGCAGGACTGGATAATATTTGTTCTTTTATACATGAGAGTGTCATGAATTAGAGCCAACTGGATGACAGTTAATACTGCAACAACATACACATTGTAAGAGTCTCCTGAAAGAGTTGACATTCAGGGATTCCCAGAATCGGACATTATACTCTTAATCTGTCCGCCATAAAGTGTAAAGACTTCTAATTAAACCTGGTCTTGGGACAGCTCCACAAATCCAATGTGTTGATGCACAGACTGCATTTAACAAAGTCCTTATTTACAAGAAAAGGGGACAGAGGAATTTCTGAATGATGAGAAAAAAAATCAAAACATTAACCAGGCTGACGTGCTGAGTAGCTTGAGTTTGGATGTAGCAAATCCCGAGTTTGCTTAGCTCTTTTTTCTGTGATTGTATTTGTGGTCCACTGTTATATCCTGGAGGGATCTTGATGACTCATGGAAAGACTGCATAGCCTTCCATGTTGTTGAGAAGCTTTAGCTAAACTTTTCCATGAAGAACATAGAGATGACTTAGAGCCCTTTTTTGGGTGTGTCATGCTTTGTCTGTCAGGATGGATTCTCTCTTGGCAGAATGAAACACAAGGCTTTTCAGAATTGCTTCTACCTGTCCTTATCCCTCACCTCTCCCTCTCTTACCCAACTTTCTATCTTATTCCAAGTCTTTAGTGTAATGGTGTCATCAGTATTATGGCAAGGGTGGAGCAAAGGGAGCTGCCTGTCCTGGCTGCAAACAATAAGAGGGTAAATTGTTAGGGGGAGAATGTGAAAAAACAAACAAACAACAAAACCCAGTTTGATTTGTTTTTTATCATTACCTGGGCCCATCTCATTGCCACTGATATCAACCCATAGCAACTTGATACAGCAGATTCAAGTGTCCAAGTTGTAAAACTTTATGGAAGCAGATTTCCATATCATTCTAGAATGGGTTCAAACCATAGATCTTTTGGTTAACATTCAAGTGCTTTAAACATTCCTCCATCATGGCTTTTATTACCTTTTATTATCATCATATATTGTCAATTCTAAATAATGTTAGTGATAACAAAAGCATTTTCCTAAAACATTATTTATTGCTTTAAATTCTAAACAGTTGTTTTAGTTATTCTTTTTTCTCCCTTTTTTAAATTTTTAAAAA
>NW_006399855.1:10979500-10991300 GCF_000299155.1 Elephantulus edwardii | reverse complement strand
AGCATAATGTCCTCCAGGCTCACCCACTTTGAATAATATTGCATGAGTTCCTTGTTTTTCAATGCAGTGTAATATTCCGTTGTGTGAATATACCACAGCTTCTCTATCCATTCGTTTGTTGATGGGCACCTGGGTTGTTTCCAACTCCTTGCTATTGTGAACAGAGCCACAATAAACATGAGTTATTCTTTTTTTAATGGTAGTAAAACATCTACAGCATAAAATTTTCATTTTAGCCATCTTCAAGTACACTGTCCTGTGGTTTTCTTCACTCTTACACTGCATAACCATCATGCTATTTTTTTTAAAAACTTCCTCACTCCACATGTAATGATCTGTGCTCATTAATCAATAATTCCTTATTCCTTATTGTCCTAACCCACAGTAACCACTAATTTCCTTTCTGCCTCTATGCATTTGCCTATTCTGGATATTTAAATACATAGAATTTTGTAATATTTGTCCTTTTGTGTCTGACTTATTTCACTTAGCATAATGTTTTCAAGATTCATCCATATATAAAATGTTTTAAAATGAATTTGTTTTAATTATGGAATACTCTATGGTAAGTATTACTCATTCACTTATTGGTAGACAATTGAGCTTTGGTTATTGTGTAGAATGCATCAAGGAACATTGGGTACAAATGTCTGTTTCACCATGCTTTCAGTTGTTCTGAGTGTATACTTTGGAGTGAAATTGTTGGGTCATCTGTCAAACCTATGTTTAATTTTTTTAAGAGTCAGCAAACTTTTTTCACAATGGTTGTGTCATTTTACATTTCCACCAGCAATAGCTTAGGGTTCCAATTTCTCTACATCTTTACCAACACTTATTTTCCATTTAGAAATTAATAACCATTCTAATTGGTATGAACCACCTTTAATAACTATGTCTTTCAATGAATATGGTTTTATACATAAACAAGAATTTGGATAACTCCCAGTTGCACTGTCAGCCTCCCACACATGTGAACTTTGTTTCAGGAATACATTCACAGTTGTTCAGAAGTGTTCTTCTAGCTCAATTTGTCTCCAACTCTTCAGTAGAATATATTTGAACTCACTATGCTATCAGGGCTCTTAAAGAAGTTAACAGTAGCTTCAAACAAACAACAAGAAATAACGCAGTAATTAGAAACAAATGAACAAAAAGGACTTGAAAATTTTTTCATTGGAAAGACACATGGTCACTTGGAAAGTTCTGCATGTTTTTATTTCATTTGAAAGTTTACAAATCATATTGGTTTCATTCAACCTTTCATACACATTTTGTGTTAGTATTAATTACAGTTGTCTACATGTAGTTAACAGTATCACTAATACTCCATGCAAGCAAAGTCCTGCTGAAGATAATTAAAAAACAGCTGGAACAGTAAGTACATCAACAGAAAACTATGAGAAATACAAGTTGGGTTTAGAAGAGGTCGTGGCACTAGAGACATTATTGGCAATGTCAGATGGATCTTGGCAGAAAACAAAGAGTACCAGAGGAAAGTCTATCTGTTTTTCATTGTCTATGCAAAAACATTTGACTATGTGGATTACAAGAAATTGTGTCTAATCTTGAGGAGAATGGCAATCCCAGAACACTTTATTGTGCTTACGAGAAAACTATACTTGGACCAGGAAGCAGTCCTCAGAACAGAGCAAGGAAACACTGCATGGTTCAAAATCAGGAAAGGAGTGTGCCAGAGATGCATTCTGTCTCTGTACCTTTTCAATCCATATGCAGAACATATCATTTGGAAGGGTGGGCTTTGTAAGGAGGAATGTGAAATAAGGACTGGAGGAAAACTCATCAACAACCTGAATTATGCAGATGACACAACCTTACTTGCTGAAACTGAGGAGGACTTGAAGCACTTGCTGCAGAAAGTCAAGGACTGTAGTCTTCAATGTGGATTGAAGCTCAATGTCAAGAAGACAAAAATTCTCACCACTGGGCCAATTGAATAGATGGACCGTGATGGATGGAGAAGAGATTGAGGCTGTTAACAATTCCAGCTTGCTCAGCTCCACAATTAATAGTCTTGGCAACAGCAGTCAGAAAATCAAAAGACAAATTACACTGGGAAAAATCTGCTGTCAGGTACCTCTCCAGAGTACCGAGAAGCAACAACATCAGTCTAGAGATTAAGGTGAGCCTGATTCAGGTCATGGTCTTTGCAATTACTTGCTATGCATCAGAGAACTGGACAATGACTAAGGATGACACAAGAAGAACTGATGCCTCTAAATTATAGTGCTGGAGAAGAGTCTTGAACATACCATTTATCACCAAGAAATCAAATAGGTCTATCTTGGAGAGGATGACACCAAATTTCTTCCTGGAGACTAGGATTTTGAAGCTTCATCTCACATACTTGGAGTGTGTAGTCAGGAGGGACCAGTTCTTTGAGAAGGACATCATGCTTGTAAGGATGGAGGGACAGTGCAGGAGAGGAAGACCCCAGGTGAGATGGATTGATACATTATCTGGGGCAGTGAGGTTAAGTGTGTCAGAATCAGTGAGACTGGCTCAGGACAGGGCAGGGTTCAAAGCTGCTGTACACAGGATCTCTATGTGTCATTGCTGACTTGACAGCACACAGCACCACCACCACCAATGTAATGAAATTACAGCGTCTTGTTGTTGTTACATGCCATTGAGTCACCTGTGACTCATAGAGACCTTATGTATATGTCTTATCGATTCCTTCCTGTATATTGCTTTTCTCTTTACCAAGTTAAAAAAGTTTTGTTTCTCTCTCCACCTTCTCACTTTGGTTAATCCTCACAGATTTATTTTATCTGTGTGTAAATCTTTCTTTAATTTTTTATTCTAGTGGTTTTATACCAGAATTCAACACAGTGACTATCAGAGTGGGCTTGAGCAAGACAGAGATTGTGAGGATGGTGCAGGGAAGGCAAGATCCAGATCTGTGTTCATAGGGCTGTTCTGAGCCATGATTGACTCAATGACACCTAACAATAACAATAACACAGCATGCATACCTTAATTGTCTTTCTGTTGACTGACTTATGTCACTCAACAATGAAACAGTAAGAATTGTGAGGTATAATAGTTTTATTTGACAAGAACAAAGGTTAGGTTTGACAAGAACAAATGATGAAATATTTTACTGAACTTGATGATTTTTTTAAAATGAAACTCCATTTCATTGATTAGCTTCGAACTAAAGACCCAATAAAGAAAGTTGTAAGTCTGATTTTGTAGTTGTCTAAGCTGCACCTTTTGAAGATGTTTTGACTTCAGCAAAATGTAATGATTATATTTGCATTGCTATTGGCTTCCATCACCTTCATTTCCCTTCTAGCTATTATCTTCTTATTTAATTTCATGATGACCACAATAAAACTTATCGCGTAGAGAACTACTCACTGCCATCAAGCTGATTCCGACCATTAAGGACAGAGCAGATCTGCTCCCCTCTCGGGTTCCTGAGGTTGTAAATGATCGAAGCAGTTGACATCAACTTTGTTCGGGAAAGAAGCTAATAAATTTGAAACATCAACATTTTGTTTAGCAATCCTGCGCTTAATCCACTGTGCCTCTTGGGATCCTTGTCATATAGGGGGGGGGTGCTGTTAGGAACCAGGTACCAAATACTCTGAGCAGGCGGCTGCTGTGGCTCTCTGTGGTGTGGGCTTCTAGGCCTGTTCTGTTCTGTTGCCTCTTGGCGTGAAACGTCCTCCCCACCTCACCATCTCCTGCTCAACTCTCAGATTCATTCACACGCCACTCTCTGCTCTTGATTCAACTTCACTCAGATAATTATTCTTTTCTTGATCATCCTCTGTATGCTAATTTGTTCTTCTACTGAAAGAGTTGATTTGTATGTAAGTCTCTTTGCTTCTAGACAATGTGGTAATTAAGAGCAGGGACTACAGCTTATTCATTTTAGCATTCTCAAATCCTAGACTAATTCCAGCATATTATTCATTCTTACAATCACTCATGGAATGAAAAGATGAAGGATGGAATAAAGAATGACATGATTCTCACTAGATATTAAATTGAGTTTGGTTTAGAGATATTGTTCTTCATGTAAAAGTTTTCTGTGTTCCCACCTCCAATTCTTAACCCAGCCACCCAATTTCTGTCTACACACCCACTATAGCTAAGGTGGTGGATAGATGGAGCAGGCAGGGGACAGGTAAGAGTAGAGGTAGAGAAGAATGATAGCCTGTAACCATGATTTCTAGAAAGAATACCTACTGACATGGTTGTGCTCTTGTTAGTCACCATTGAGTTGACTCGGATTCCAATTGACCCTACACATCAGAACAAAAACCTAGCTCAATCCTTTGCTTTCCTCACAATCTCTGCTCTTCTTTTTTTTTTTTTTTTTAAATTTTTTATTTTTGTGTGAGTGTACCGTCAAATCAGATCTGACTGGTACAGGAGGAGATTGTCCCTCCTTTTCTCGGCAGAGCATCTGGTGGATTCGAACCGTGTGCCTCTGGGATTGTAGTTGCAGCTCCTTGCCACTAGGCCACCAGAGCTCCCCATCTCTGCTCTTCTTAAGCCTGTTGTTGCATTCATTGACTGTGTTGCTGCCACTGGGTGGATTCCAACTCATAGTGAGCCTGTAGTGCCCCATGGACAGGCTGTAAACCTTTATGGAATTGAACTGCCATGGAGCTGTCGATGGGTTGAAACTACTGACTTTTTGATTAGCAGCCAAATGCTGGATGTACAGTGTCACCACAGATCCTTAAACCTCTAGGCACAGCCATTGTTTCTTATACAGAGATTGTCTGAGGGTCAAAATTATTTCCAGCAACTCATTTGAATGTCTTTCTGGTTTCTAAAGGAAACTATGAGGAAACAAGCATATGTTTGTTGTTTTCCATTATATTAGAAAATACAATTAGTTGGAAATAAAAGAAAAAAATGCCCACAATCTCATAATCTATGATAATCACCTTGATAATCACGCATAATTTACATTTTGATATATTTCTTCTTTCTCTTTTTTATTTTTCCTTTTTCCTTTTTTTTCTGTCTCTTTTGCTGTGTCCTTATTTGCATGTGCATGTCCCTTAAGAATGAACCATTCTAAATATCCTGTTTCACATCTTGATTTTTGCCATACGTACTAATGTATCATCAGTATATTTTTTTATAGGATTGTATTCAATGTGTGAATAGTATTGCAATGTATAATTGTATTATAATTTTACACTGTATACTTGTATTATAACTTATTTAAGCCAGATTTAATTGCTGCATATTTAAGTGTATTGCTTTGTATTAAGAATAATATGTACTGTTTATAATCATAAGTTAATCAATGAGCAAATGCTTATCAATCATATCTGTAAGATAAATTCCTGGAAGTAGAATTAGTGCATCAAAGGGTTGTTGTTTTAGTTACATGCCATTGACTTGACTATTACTCATAGCCACACTATAAACTATGGATCTGAACCTTGTCCTGTTCTGTACCTTCTTCAGCATCTCTGAAATCCTTGATCCTGTTATTACAGTCACTGTATCAATCCATCTTGTTGAGAGTCTTTCTCTCTTTGGCTGACCCACCAGCTTTTCAAGCATGATATCCTTCTCCTTCTTCCTAACATCATGCTCAAAATACATGAGGTGAATTTTCACCATCTTTGCCTCCAAGGAGCACCTTGATTTCCCTTTCTCTAAGAGCTGCTGGTTGTTCTTTTGGCAGTCCATGGGATACTTAGTACTTTTCTCCAACAGCACAACTAAAAGGCATTGATTCTTCTTCTGTTATCCTTGGTCTTTGTCTAACTTGCAGAACATAAGGTTGTTGTTGTTCGCTGTCAAGGCAGAACCTACCCACAGCTGACACTCCGGTGAATTTTCAGAGGCAGGTAATTTCATGGGAGGAGGTTGTTCATTCTTCTTCTGAGGAGCATCGGGTGGGATTCAAACTGTGTGCCTTCACGATTGCAGTGTAGCTTCTTACCATTAGGCCACAGAGGTATAATAAGTAATTGAAATGACCTTGGTCTCAATAAGATACATCTTGGTCTTTAAACTGACATAATTTCTCTTTAACACCTTGAAAATGTCCTTGGTGGCAGATATACTTAATGCAATTTGTCTTTTAATTTCTTGACTATTGATACCAAGAGTGTTGATTTTTGGATCCAAACAAGATTAAATCATTGACAACCTCAATCTTTTCTCCATCTGTCATGATGTTGTCTGTTGACCCAGTTTGGAGGATTTTTGTCTTCTTGATGTTGAAATGTAATCCATATTGAAGGCTGTAGTCTTTGATCTTATACAGTAAGTGTTTCAAATCCTCTTTGCTTTCAGCAAGCAAGCATGTGTCATCTGCGTAACATGGGTTGCTACTGATCAAAAGGTAAGAACGGATAAGTTGTAAGTCATAGGCTGTTTTGCTGAAAGAGTGCATATCACTTTGTTAATATCATACAACAAGAATACTGACCTGGAGCTAGAGTGTCCCAGGGTTAGTTTCTGCCCCAAAGAAGTTTCTGAGGATCAGGCTTTTCTAACTCTGGACTTTCAGCAATCATCTGTAGCTTAATATTAGGTGCCACACAGCTCAGATAATTACCTAAGTAAGCAGAAAAGGGCAGGGGCAGGAGATTCTCATTTACATTGTGCCTCTGTTATTAAGAATGAAAAGCCTACCTAGAAGACCTAACACATTTTCCCTGACATTGTATTAACCCAGAGCTTTGAACTAGTTTGTTCCAGCTCTAACTCATTCTGAGAATTTTGATTTCCACCCCTGATATTCTGAATCAATATTTACATTTTAACAAGATCCCTGCATGTAACAAGATGATCTATAAGAATATTCTAGTAATGAGAGAACAACTTTAGCTAGATTATCCTTTTATATACTGGAGGTATCTCCAGGGAAAACATCTCTTTCATTTGATTTGCTATTCCCATGCAATCACAAAATGAAAGGTGATAATACAGTTGCTTCCAAATCACTAAGAGTCAGTTGTCGTGTGTCTTTAGTTGATCATGACTTACAGCAACCCTATGAGCAACAGATAAGAACTTTCCCTATCCTATGTCATCCTCAAAGTATCTGACATGCCCATGTCCACTGTGACAGTCACTGCCAATCTATTTTGTTGAAGAACTTCTTCTCTTTCCCTGACCCTCTAAACTTTCCCATCATGACATCTTTTTCCAAGAACTGATACCTCTTGACAACATGCCTAAGTATATGTTTCACCATCCTTGTCTCTAAGGAACATCTTGGAGGCACTTTCTCCAAGACTGATATATTTGTCCTTTTGGCAGTCCATTGGATATTCAATATTCTTCTCCAATACCACAATTCAAAGGCATCAATTCTTCTATCATCCTTAGTCATTGTCCAACTTTCAGACGCATAGGAAACAACTGGAAGTACAATGTATTGGATCAGGCACTCCTTAGTCTTTAAATTGACATCCTAGTTCTTTAGCACTTTGAAGAGGTTCTCAACAGCTGAGTTTTCCAATGTAATTGATCTTTCTATTTCTTGACTGCTGTTACTGTGAATATTAAATGTGGATCCAAGTAAAATGAAATACTTGGCAACTTCAATCTTTTATCCATCTGTTATGAGGTTTTCTATTAATCCAGTGGTGAAGATTTCTGTTTTCTTGATGTTGAGATGTAACCCATATTGAAGGCTATAGTCTTTGATTTACTGCAGCAAGCACTTCAAGTTCTCTTCAGTTTCAGCAAGCAAGACTATGTCATATACACAATGCAGGTTGTTGATTAATCTTTCTTCAGTCTTGATGCCATATTCTTCTTTGTTATCATCCAGCTTCTTGAATTCTTTGTTTAGTCTACAGGTTGAGAATCAGAGTCTAGCTAACTTGACACGTAACTTGAAGCTTCATAGACACTGATCAGCAAGAAGAGATAAGGTTGCTGTCATAAATTCTTATTGTTGTGTGACTGACTCATAGCTGACCCTCCAGTGGGTCTTTAGAGGCAAACAAGAAGACAAAGAAGAATATATGTGGAGCTTAGATAACACATTTGAACTTTTTTAAATGTTTCTTTGATCAATTATTACTGAGAATGCATAAGTGTAGCAATCTCTGCCTGAGAAAGGTATAATTGCCAAGGGTTCAAATTCTCAGGGATGAGGATTTGAAACTAATCACTGGGAAAGCTCCCAAGCCTTACAGGGTAGTAGGTCAGAGCGAATTTAGAATAGTGGATGAGTAATGACAGTGAATGAATACCATTAGAGGTTCCCTGATGAACTACAGTGATAATGCCTTGTTTTCTTCCCCCCGCCCCCACTACCTTCCCTCTTCTGATATATCCTTTAGGACGAAAGGCCCACCAGCCTTGAAGGAGCTGTTCCCTAAATGTGTATGGAGAAGTGGACCCATGAAATACAATGGGTGGAAAAAAGAGATTCTTCTCTCATATCCCTCTTTAAGAAAGGACTGCCTGGTTTGCTTTGATTATTATTGTTGTTGAGTTGAGTATGGCTCATAGCGACCCTATGAACAACACATCTGAACCTTGCCTTATCCTGTGCCATCTTCATAATTTCTGAAATACTCAAGCCCATTTTTATAGTCAAAATACTGTGTCAACCCATCTTATTAAGATTCTCTCTCTCTTATGCTGACCCTCTACCTTTCCAAGCATAAAGTCCTTTTACAAAGATGGACCCCTCCTAACAACATGTCTGAAATATGTGAGGCAGAGCTTCCTCCTTCTTGCCTCTTAGTAGCACTCTGGAGTGAACTTTGATCAACTTCTTCAGGTCTTGAGTTGAGGCCATCCTTTTCTCAAGGCAGAATCAGCCAATGGCCGAGAAAGATAGTGGTAGCCAAAGATGTGTTTTTTTCCCAGGATGGTCACTTAAGTCAATAGCTTTTATTTTTAAAAAACCAACCAACCAAACAAAAAACCACCCCAAAACAACACAACAACAATAACAAAACCCCTTCCCATTTCTACCTGGTATGGGACTTCTCTAACAGATAATCAATATCCTGGAACTCTCTGTTGGTCATGAAGGCACTTTGTCAGTTCTGCATCATGATATGACACCAATTCTTGTCAATCTCTTTTAGGTATTTACTTCCTGATAAACTTTTTACACTCCAAACTCTGTGTCTGCTTCCTATAGAACTTACCTGACCCACAGACTTCTTTTCCCCCTGAGAATCTAATTAAAATTATGACTCATGTACCAAGAAAAATCAAGCTATGACTGTACATTCACCATTTTGAATACAAGTTCAGGGTATTCAGGGAAGCTCTGAAGCTGATGGATGTCACTGGAAGAATACTGAGATTTTACACTTCTGCAGAGAAACGTTGTGCACGTCCTCAAGAGCACACAACTCTAATGAGAAACAATATTTTCAATATGCACAGCAAAAGGGATATATGATCAGGTATTATTATCATTACAAGACTCTAGAATGAAGGCTGCATAGTGGAGTGTACTTGGGGGGAGGGATTATATAACAATGAAAGGATTTTTCTTTTACTTTTCAAAGGGAAGAGTGAACTCAGGTGTAGGAGGGGGAGCGAGGTGGGCAGGGAGAAAAGTGCAACAATGAATGAATGGAAATCCAAAGTCTCTGTAAACTTTTATTAAAATTAATTGGAAAAAATGGTAGGAGACATGGAATGATGCAAGACAGTGGTAACAGGCATTCTCTCCTCTTATACCCTCCTCCCTCTACTCACAGGGTTTTTGAGGGCCCATTATTTCAGAAGTAGATGATCATTCATGCTTCTTAGTCTGTCTTCGTCTGAAAACTCTACTGAAATGTGTAAACTCGTCTTTAAAATACTGGTGGCATGGCTTCCAGCATTACAACAACATGCATGCCACAAAGGTATGGTAAACTATGAGATGAATGATGGGATACCTCCCTGATTACCAACAGAACAAACAAATCTGTCTTGGAGGACTTGCAATTAATGTGCTCCTTGGAGGCAAGGATAATGAAACTGTCTCATTATGTTGGGTATGTTGTTAAGAGGGATTAGACCTTTGAAAAAGGTATCATGCTTGAAAAGCACAGAGTCAGAGAAAGAGAGAGAAACCCTCAAGAGATGCATTGACACAGTAACTGAAATAATGGGCTTGAATATGGTGGAAATATTAAGAACAGCACAGGACAGAAAAAGGTATTGAAATGTTCATAGGGTTGCTATGAGTTGTAGTTGCCTTGATACCACCTAATAACAATAATAAACCATCTTTTGGAACTTCTGGAGTGAACCTTAGCAAAGAAGAGGTAATAAAATCTTCCAGAATTTTTTGAGTCTAGGGAAGATTTTTAACTTGGGTTTGTTATTTTAAAAATTTATTTTATTAGTTTTTTGTGTGTACTTGTCATTGACTTATTTTATGGGTCAGGGAAAATTTATTAATTTGGATCCAGAGAATAAAACCATTGCTGCTGAGTTGATTCCAACTCTTAACAATCCTGTGGGAGAGAGTAGGTACTGCTCGTAAAAATAACAAGGGGAACGTGGGGACATTCATGTTGTAATTGGTATGTGCAGGTGAGTTACCTCATAGCGACCCTATGTACAGCAGCTCTGAAGCCTGACCTGTCCTCAGCCAGTCTCACTGATGCTAACATACCTACCCCATTACCTGAGTTACTGTGTCAATTCATTTTTCCTGAGTCTTTCTCTCTGGCATTGTCCCTCCACCCTTTCAAATATGATGTCCCTCTCCAAGGACTAGTCTCTCCTAGCCCCTTGTCCAAAGTGTGTGAGACAGAGCTTCAAAATCCAACCTTCCACTGCAATCTCAAAGACGTGCTGTTCAATCCACCAGATAAAGGAGGGGCAATCTCCTCCTGCGCCAGCTGGATCTGATTCGATGGTATACAACCAGAAAAACAAAACAAAAAAGCCACAACAAAACAACTACAACAAAAAAAACCCCACCCAAACAAACATAAAACCCCCAAATCCTTCCCTTGAAACTTGGTTTCACCTGCTCCAAGATAGACCTATGTGTTCTTCTGACAGTCCATGGTATGTTCAATTATTTTCTCCAGCGTCACAGCTCAAAGGCATCAATTCTTCTTCTGTCTTCGTTAGTCGTTAGTCAGCTCTCTGATGCATAACAACTATGCAAAGACCATAGCCTGGATCAGACATTCCCTAGTATCTAGACCAATGTTTTTGCTTCTCAGTACTCTGAGAAAGTCCCTGACCACAGATTTTTCTCAGTGCAATTCATCTTTTGATTTCCTGACTGCTGGTACCAAGACTGTTGATTGTGGAACTGAGCAAGCTGTAATTGTTAACAACCTCAGTCTCTTCTCCATCTATCATGGTGTTGCCAGCTGGCTCAGTGGTGAGAATTTTTATCTTCTTGATGTTGAGCTTCACTCTATATTGACAACTACAGTCTGACTTTCTGCAGCAAGTGCTTCAGGTCTTCCTCAGTTTCACCAAAAAAACCCCCAAAACACCTTGTGTCATTTGCATAACACAGGTTGTTAATGAGTCTTTCTCCAATCCTGATGCCACATTCCTCCTCATAAAGTCCAGCCTTCTGAACGATCTGTTCCATATATAGATTGAAAAGGTATGGAGACAGGATACATCCTTGGCACACTTCTCCCCTGATTTTGAACCATGCAGTGTTTCCTTGCTCTGTTCTGAGGATTGCTTCCTGGTCTTGATCTTTACCACTTTCACAAAGGGACACTGTCCTGGTCAACGGCTTCAGTAGCACAAAACCAATTCCCATGAGTTCAGGTATGTTCCTCATGCTCTTGAACTTCTTTTTTTTCCCAGAAGACGGCATACGAGATAAGCAACT
>NW_006399855.1:10973862-10978227 GCF_000299155.1 Elephantulus edwardii | reverse complement strand
GGCGTATTCTCTTAGCTACTTCCTGCTGAAAAGGTTCTTTTTACTCATCTCAACACCAATCTTACTTCTTTACGGGGTCCAAAATCAGATACAATAGCTCGTAGATCACACCGAACCATATTGGGGAAGTGAAAAAAGTTATAATCCAGGTTAGTAGCAGAATATAGTTAGGACAGCTTCTGAAACCTTCTCCCAGGCATCTCAGGCTTGAGCCTCATGACTTAAGACCAGGACTACCAAGTTCTCAGTCCTGACATTATTGGTTATTCCCACGACCCACCACTTGTTCAAATAAACTTTTGCAAAGGCTTTTAGGTTCCCTCTGGTTCTGTTTGTGGGAGGTGGTAGCAGCCGCAACATAGTTCCATCTCATCTGGGTTCTCTACTTTGACTATGGCTGCTGCTGCTATAGGTGTAGTTGGAGAAAGAATTTATGGGCCCAAGGATGAGCTACATTCTCTTGCTTCTTTATCTTATTTGCTGGCTGAGAAAGTCTCTTTCTACTGCTGAATCATTTAGTTTAATGGCAAGACTAGCCAGACCCCTTGTGAATCAAGTGAGAGAGACAAGCCAATGTCCTGTGGATTGGTAAGATAGCACATTTCTTTGTGGTAGGATAACACACTATTCATGGATTCCCACCTATCCACATGACAAAGTCAAGTTTAGGGGCTAAAAAAAAAGCCGTTTTGAATAATGAACTCCACACTGCTCCTTCGGGTTTCCAAGGCTGAAATCTATTCAGAGGCTGTCTGCCTTATCTTGCTTCAGCAGAGTAACTGGTGGGTTTGAACCAAGGACCTTTCTGTTAAAAATTGGGATCTTAACCACTGCATCAGCATGGTTTCTTTCCAGAGATCCTGTTAGGTGCTGTGAAACTCATTCTGGCTCCTGGTAGCTCTATATATAACAGAATGAAACACAGCTTGGTCTTGAGCCATCTTCACAATTATTACTTATGTTTCAGCCCATTTTACAGCCATTTGTCAATCCATTTCATTGGAGGTTTTTCTCCAAGTGTTGATCCCTCCTAATAGCATGCTTAAAGTACATGAGGTGAAGTCTCATTATCCTTTTTCTAAAGAACTCCATTTTTACCAAGGAAAGTTTGTTTGTTCTTTTGGCAAGCAGTTCCATATTCAAAGGTATAAATTCTTCTTTGATCTTCCTCCCATTCATTTTCTAACTTACACATGCATTATGATACGGTAAATGGAATCCAGAGAAGTTGATATCTTAGTCTAACCAGATGTAGGGTGGGAAGGGCAGGTAACTTCCAGATTTCTTCTCAGATTCTTAAGTAAAACCAGCTGAAAGGAGAGGGCAATGAGTGAAGAAAATAGTTACATTTGTGTAAGAAAGGGCTACCTCTGATAAGAATTGGTTCTGAATTATAGCAGGAAAAGGGAACTCTTCTGAACTCAAGGATTTAGAATTAGATATAATAATTTCTTATTGTTAATTTATATTGCACCTTCTTTCTAAACAATAAAATAACAAAAAAGAGTTAAAAAACTTATTTCTGAGTGCTTACAAATATTATCTTTTTAAAATTTTTTTATTGTTATTATTATTATTATTGTCAATGAACATCTACAGAGATTTTGGAATTCCATTCATTCATTGTTGCACTTTTCTCCCCACACAACCCACCCCCACCTCCACCCTCAATTAGCTCCTCTCCTTGAAAAGCAAAAGACAAACTCCTTCGTTTGTACACAATACCCTCCCCCACCCCATACATCCCTACCCCCACCCCAAGTATACTCCATTCTCTAGAATGAAGCTGACATTGGGGTGGGGGTAGGACTGAGAAAAACTGCATAAATAATGTTCACTGCATTGAAGCCAATGAGGGAGAGAATAGTTTAAAATATATTATCATTTGGAGAATGAGAGTTGAGGATGGAAAGGATTGGAGATGTCTATAAGAAAACATTTTGGGTAGAGACATGGAGGAAGGGTGGAAAGGAGAGGGGAGTTGTAGGGCGAGTGGAACCATGAGCAGAGACCACTCAGGGGACAGTGACCCTGAGTTTCTTGGGAGAGATTCAGAAGCTTTGGGTAGCATCTTACTAATTCTCAGCAAGGATATGGCTTTTTGTTGTTGTTGTTGTTGTTTTGTTTTATATTATATGTTTGGATTTGAGTGAAATTTTCCTATCATGGCTTTAAAAAAGAAATAAAAATAAAGATTATTGAAGCATGTATGCTTACTTAACAACTCAAATAATGAATATGACTAAAGTAAAATGGTGAGGCTCCTTTCACTCCATTGCATCCCTTCCATCCTAAACTCACTTTTGAGGAGTAAGTTTGTCAATAGGCAAGTACGAATTTTCAATGTGCCTCAATTTTGTGGAAAGAGATAGATGCAGGATTCATCAATGGGGAGGCCGCTGGGAGTCTGGGAGAACTTTATCACTCCCAACCATAGAATCTGTTTGTTCCTTCCCAAGTCTAGTCTAGGTACTGGGTTGTCTTACAGCATCCTATCTGCTTTTTTTATGAAGGAAATACTGATAGAAATTAACTTTTGAAGGCATACCACCTGATATCTTTTGTTGTTACATTCACCATGATACCCTTGAGAATGGAGGACCATCTTATTATGTGATAATTTTCTCTGGGAGGCTCAGACAGGAATGGAAAGTCAGCCTGTGCTGAGTTCTCATCCCTACCTAGTCAGGACCCTACCCAACTCTGGACCTGTACTTAGCTTCTGTCCACAAGTCTGCAGCTGGTCACACTCCTGTCAACATTCGCTATGAGGTTTTGACTTGAAAACAGAGATGTCCATTCTGTGCCTGCCACTGTGACTTGTCTACTGTGGCTTTTTAGTGCCGATGTCACTTATTCCACTGTGGAAAAAACCCTCAGGAGTACCATGGATCAAGGGCCTGAGGCAAACATGTGGGAGGCCACTTGAAAATTTGTGTACAATGAAAAATATGATTCCCAGCAGGACATCAATCCCAGGGGCTGTGCACTCAGGTCACTACTCCAGATTTAATCCTGTGCGGAAATGGCAATGTGTCATGCATAAATATGAGCACAACTGGCAATATTTTGAAGACTAAGAAAGCTTTTCCAAGGTTGACTTCATCTGTTTTGTTACTCTGTTGCGGGTTTGGCTGACTAGTCCAGCTTTTTCTCATTCAAAACCCACAGTTTTCCACATCTAGCAAACACCTAGAACTATTCTTGATTGACACTTGGTTGATGTGCAATACATTTTCTCAGAATACAGTTCCTCAGCTAATTAGAAGATGAATTGCATTGGGAAAGTCTGCTGTAAGAGACCTCTTCAAAATACTGAAGAGCAACGGTGTCAGTCTGGAGACTAAGATGCACCTGATACAGGTCATGGTCTTTGCTATGCATCGGAGGGCTGGACAATGATTAGGGATGATAGAAGGAGAATTGATTCCTTTGAGCCTTGGTGCTGGAGAAGAGTATTGAATATACCATGGACTGCTCGGAGAACAAACAGGTTTGTCCTGGAGAGGGTGAGACCTGGCTACTCCATGGAGGCAAGGATTCTGAAGCTTTGTCTGATATACTTTGGACATGTTGCAAGGTGGGATCAGTTCTTGGAGAGGGATGTCATGCTTGGGTGGGCAGAGGGACAGTACAGGAGAGGAAGATCCTTGATGAAATGGATTGATTCCGTGTTTGGCGTAGTGGGGATAGGTGTGTCAGAGACAATAAGATTGGCACAGCATAGAATGGTGTTTAGGGCTCTTGTACATAGGTTCACTATGAGTCGCAGGTGACTCAACAGCACATAACAACAATAACAACAATGTTTATTAAACCCAATTTACATTCTACATTTAGGGGGTTCTGTAACAAACAAAGGGACAAAAATTATTTGGTCTATAACCCCCTGGTAAATTACTTCCCTTGACACACTTGCCTCATATAACTTTTCTCCATTTGCCTCCCTTCATTTGATTTTCCTTCTAGCCCAGAAACAAAAAGATTAAAGCACCTTGCGCAAGTTCTATCTCTTACTGCTCTTTCTGCCCCTCAGTATCCTGTTAGTAACCAAATCTACCTTAATTGTTAATTGTCTTTATCTATTTTAAGTGAGACATTGAAAAATATGAATCTGTAAAGTTCTTGTGCTCAGTGTGAAGTTACAGAATGGAGATACAGTTTGGTGTGGCAGGAGGCAGGCAAGGGGAACAAATTGAGTCATTTTATTATGAAGAAACAGAAGTTCCACAAACAATTGATTTCCTTAAAAATAGGAAATACACCAACTCAAGGTGGATCATGGACCTAGGACTAAAACCAAGGACTGTAAACTTCATTCAAGAAAAGCTTGGAAAAACTTTAGTAGTCCTAATCCACAACATA
>NW_006399855.1:10957976-10972102 GCF_000299155.1 Elephantulus edwardii | reverse complement strand
TTGTGCGGGGAGAAGGGTGCAACAATGAATGAATGGAATCCCAAAATCTCCATAGATGTTCATTGAAATGAAAAATAAACAACCTAAATTAAAAAAAAAATAGGAAATACACGCTGAGGAAATACATGATGAATACATCCTTCCCACTTTGGCCACCAACTTCAGTCCATTTAGGGTTGTGGTGGTGGTGTTGTTTTTAAGTGGAGAAATGTATTGGCTCACAGAAAAGAAAATTTAAAATCACACTGACTTTAAGGATTATTCTACTGGCTCAAAGATGTCAGCAAGCACCTGGTTCTTTCTGTTTATGTCCATTCTGCCTTCGCAGGAGAGAATTCAACCTAAACTTAGTTCTCATATTTTGGTGAGGACATTAACTTCTTAATGAATATTAGACTTTCAATAGGTAAGACTGGATATCCAGTATGAAAGTGAAAGTATAGGGTAAGTTTTACCTAGCATATTTGGAAACCTTTGCTTTGAGCATTAAGCTCTTTTAAGATCTATCTCTGTGGTATCAAATGGGAGCTCTGATGTCTTGGTGTTAAGGAGTTACACTGCTAACCCAAAGACAATAAGTTCGAATCTTCTGGCTGCTCCAAAGAGCAATATCTTCATAAGGAACTTACAGCCTCTTGAAAACCCACTGAAGGGTCAGCTATGAATCAATTCAGACTCCTTGGCATATAACAACAATATATGGTATCAAACTGAGAACAAAAACTTAAAAGATTAGATAACCTTAGGGGATAGTGAGTTTATTTTAAATAGAGGAAGAACAGCTAAGAAAAAGGAGAATAAGAATGGTAGCATAACTCCAAGAATATAATTAATGTAATTAGATTTTACATATAAAACTGTTGACTTGCTTTGTGTTTTGGTATGTATTTCCTTAACAACAAGTGAAATAAAAAGCCTTGTTGTTGTTATGTGGTTGTGACTCATAGCGACCACATGAACTCTGCTCTATTTTTAACCAATTTCATTGTCTCAAACACACACATTACCCCAGTTACTGAGTCAATCAATCTCATTGCACTTTCCCTCCACCCTTCCAAGCATGATGTCCTTCTCCAAGAACTGGTCCCTCGTGGCAATATACCCAAAGTATGTGAGATCGAATTTCAAAATCCTTCCCTCCAAAGAGCAGCCTAGTTTCACCCGCCCCAGGACAGACCTGTTTGTTCTCTTAGCAGTTCATGGTATGTTCAAGACTCTTCTCCAGCACCACAAATCTAAAGCATCGATTCTTCTTCTGTCATCCTTAGTCATTGTTCAGTTCTCTGATGCATAACAGTAATTGCAAAGACCATGGCTTGGATCAGGTGTACTGTGGAATCTAGACTGACATTGTTGCTCTTCAGTACTTTGGAGAGGTCTCTGACAGCAGAATTTTCCAATGCAATTCATCTTTTGATTTCCTAGTTGTTGATACCAAGAGTATTGATTGTGGAACCAAGCAAGCTGAAGCTGTTAACAATATCAGTTTCTTCTTTGTCTATCATGATGCTGTCAATTGGCTCAGTGGTAAGAATCTTTGTTTTCTTGATGTTGAGTTTCAGTCCATATTGAAGCTGCAGTCTTTGATCTTCTGCAGCAAATGCCTCAGCTCCTCAGTTTCAGCTACTGATGTTGTGTCATCTGCATAGTACAGGTTGAATGAGTCTTTCTCCAATCTTGATGTTATATTCCTCCTCATAAAGTCCAGCCTCCTTGATGATCTTTCTGTATACAGATTGAAAAGGTATGATGATAGGATGCATCCCTGGTGTATACCTTAAACAATAAAACAGAGATGCAGTGGAACCCTGCAAGTCAACCTTTACTTTCTTTGTATTTTTGCATACCCATATGTTTATAATCTATACCTAGACCAAGAAACTGTTGTCCAAACAGAGCAGGGGAACACTACATGTTTCAAAATCAAGAAAGGTGTGTATCAAGACTGTATACTTTCTCCATACCTATTCAATCTGTATGCTAAAAAATTAATTTGAGAAAATGAATTTTATGAAGAAGAATGTGGCATCAGGATTGGAGGAAGGCTCATCATCAACAGCCTGTGTTATGCAGATGGCACAACTTTACTTGCTGAACTTGAGGAGGACTTGAGGTGCTTGCTGTCTTCAATATGAGTTACATTTCAACACCAAGAAAATGAAAATCCTCACCACTGAATCAATAGGCAACATCATGAAAGCTGGAAATAAAATTGTTTATCTTACTTGGATCCACAATCAACACTCAGGTTACCAGCACTCAGGAAACAAATATCACTGGGGAACTTTGCTGTCAAAGTCCTGAAAAGCAATGATGTCAGTTTAAATATTAAGGTATGCCTGACTCAAACCATGCTTTTCCCAACACTTGCTATACATCAGAGAGCTGGACAACGAATATGGATGATAGAAGAAAAATTTGTGTCTTTGAGCTGTGGTGTTGGAAAAGAGTACTGAATATCCTATAGACTGCCAAAGAACAAACAAATATGTCTTGGAGATAGTGCAACAAGTGTACTCCTTGGAGGTAAAGATGCTGAAGCTTTGTCTCATATATTTTGGACATGTTGCTAAGAGAGGCTATATCTTGGAACATCATGCGTAGAACGGTGGAGGGTCAGCAAAAGAGGAAAAGAGGATGACACTCAGTGAGATGCATTTACAGTAACTACAATGATGAGCTCAAGTGTACTGGGGATAAGGATGACACTTTGTCATATATTGTCCTCTTAATACATTTTATGAAACTTGTATGCTAGTGAGTCACGTTTGACTCCTACAGAACTTTTACAATGTTGTTCAATATGGTTTTGTAGCCGTATAATACTAGGTATAATACTATATGGTTAATATATTGGGCATAGAGATTTTTACTTTTCTTTAGTTTTAGCCACATTCCAAGCAGAAACCCTTCCCTGCTTGACTTATAGTTAAAAGTTACCTTCCTTTTGAGGTTGCATTATTATGATTGCAAAATAGTACAGCCATGGAAGGCAGTTTGTGCTTTCTCAAAAAGCTGAATATAGAAATTCCATATGACCCATTTTCCCACTGCTTGGAATATACTCTGAGAAAATGAGAACTAAAGCACTGAGACTTGTACACCAGTGTTCACAGCAGCATTATTCACCATCACAAGAACATGGAAACAACCCAGATGTCCAGCCACAATCGACTAGATTGAGAAATTATGGTGCATTCATGCAATGGAATACTACACAGCCAGCATGCAGGAGCAATGATTTTATAAGTTATTACCTACCTTGAGAGGAACTGGAGAGCATTATGCTTGTGAGCTAACTCAATCCCACAAGGACAAATACTGCATAAAACCATTATTGTAGAATAAGTATGAAGATCCAAGGGGTGGGGGAGGGTAGAAGCAATGGGATGAGGATGTGTGGGGTGGGGGGGATTAATCATGGGATTGTTCAGTTTGAGGGGTGAGGGAAATTGGAAGAATCTTGTCTGAAAAACAATGTATTCAAATTTTGTAAATAAACTAGTATAATAAAAAATAATGAAGGAAAAGATGAAACACAATGCATACAAATTTTGCATGCAAACCAGTAATACAATATTTTTGTGAAAATATAATAATTAAAAAATATATTCACTTGTATGAAGTTTATCTTTCAATATGACTTTTCCTAACCACTATTTGACTTCACTATGTTGATGGATGAGAATATGTGAATGGGACATGGTAATCTATTCACAAGGGAATTAGCTAGCTACCATTTCACAAGTGGACTGGCCAGTCTCAACTATCTACAAGGGGATTGACTAGCTCCCCATTGAATTGAGCAAGCCCTGGGGCCATTGAAAAAGAAGCAAGACAATGTAGGACAGCCTTGTTCTAGCAACCCCTATGGAAGCAATATATATGGTTCAACTAGAGACCTAACGTGAGATAGGTCCTTGTGGGTGGGAGCACAGCCAATATTGGTGGGACAGAAAACTTTGTTGAACAACTAGAGATAGAAAGCCAGTATTGGCAGGACTGAGAACTTGAGAATAAAGCCAATAAGGCTTGAGGCAACGGTACCCGCATGCATTTTTTGGGTGATCTCTTGACTATTCTTTTATTAATTATAAACTTTTAATTTCCCTAATATGGTTCTGTGTGGTATATGAGCTATAACATCAGATTTTGGACCCAGCAGATTTGTACTGCAAAGAGTTGAAAGAGGTATGTGAGCATGGGGGACATGTCCAACCTCGTGGGAATTGATTTTGTGTTATGGATGCTATTAATGGAAACACTTCCCCTTTATGAAGACAGTAAAGGTCAGATATAGCCTTGCTCATTTTACAACTTGCTTTTTCTAAGACAGTACAATAAGCAGTGAAGATCCTCTTGTAACACACGAGAGGGAGTCAGTTATCCTCAGTGAGAATAACAGTGAGAATGGTCAGCATGACCGACATACCACCATGCCTTAGATTAAATCAAGAAAAGAAAGATGCAATCTGTATCCTTTCCATATAAATATCCCCCCTCCAGATGGAGAGGCACATTTAGAAAACCCATACCTCCTTTCTCCTTTATGCAAACATTTAACTTTTTATACTCACCTCACACTTGTTTCTGTGATTGATAGCAGTAGTTTCTTGGGCTGTCATCTTTATTAACACAATCATCAGACCTTTCTCCAATAGAGGAAGTAGTGAGCTTGAACTGCTAAACTTCCAGTGAGCAGCTGAGTCCTAAATCATCAGTTCTACAATGACATCAGAGCCTAAAGTACGCCTGATCAGGCCATGGTCCTCACAATTACCTGTTAGGCATCATAAAGATGGATAATGACTGAAGAGGACAGAAGAAGAATTGATGCCTTTGAGTTGTGGTGCTGGTGAAGTGTACTGAATATACCATGGACTGCCAAGAGAACTAATAGGTCTGTTCTGGAGAGGTTGAAACCAAGCTGTTCCTTGGAGGCAAGGATTTTGAGGATCTGTCTCACATATTCTGGGTATGTTGCCAGGAGAGATCAGTCCTTGGAGAAGGACATCATGCTTGATGGACATCAGGGTTGAGGGACAGCTCAGGAGAGTTAAAACCCCCAATGAGATGGACTGACACAGTAACTGAGGTAATGAAGGTAGGTGTGTAAAAGACAGTGAGATTGACCCAGGATAGAGCAGGATCCAGAGTTATTGTGCACAGGGTCACTATGAGTCATCGTCAACTTGGCAGCACATAACAAGAACAATGATCCCCACCTCTACAAAAGCACAGACATAGTGAGATAAATAATAAACTTTAAACACAGGCACTTTAAAAAATGCATGTGCAGAATTATGTATATAGTCACAATTGTCTCACAGACATTGGAGGTACTAGCAAAGAGCATTTCCCTTCTTATTCTTCTCCCTCTTCCATCCTCCCACTGAGTAAGTAAAGAAATGTGTCTATTTCCCAGAGATTCATAAACAGCGATTATTCCAATAGGTGATCTATCCTAGAAACTGACAAATGACATTTACAAAAGAATTCTACTATTTCTACTTAAAAAAAATGACATCTGCTTTTAATATAGTTTGCATACTTCTTGATGTTAGGTGTGGTTGAGTCAATTCTGACTCATGTTGTTGTGTATTGCGGAGTTAGAAGCTATTCATAGTTGACCCTCCATTAGATTTTTCGACTCTGGAAACTGTACAAGAGGAGATTGTCCATCTTCCTCCTTTGGAGAAGATGGTGAGTTCCCTTGGGCTGGCAGTGCAATGACACCAGAGCTCTTTCTTATAGAACCTATTTGTATGAGAGATCAGATCTTGCCCAATCTTGCACCATCATCACAATCTCCACTTTGCTTAAACCCATTGATTTTGAGACTTTGTCAATTAATTTCATTGAGGATGTTAGGACTTGTTTTTCCTTCATACACCAGTATTAACTGCAATGCCTACAAAGAACAGGGTTAAATAGTCTGTATTTGTCTTAACAAATCAAATAAACTTGACTCTGCATGGCCTTACCTGACCTTGCTCTTGAGACAGACTAGGATATGCCTTAACATTTGAAGCACATAAAAAAATTAGAAATAGAAATACCATTTGATCCAGCAATTCCACTACTGGGAATATACCCTAAAGAAATCAGAACAGTCATCCAAACAGATATATGCATACCCGTGTTTATTGCTGCATTGATCATAATAGCAAAGAGATGGAAACAACCTAAGTGCCATCAACAAACGAATGGATAGAGAGGCTATGGTATATTCACATGATGGAATACTATGCAGCACTGAAAAAACAAGGAACTCATGAAATATACAAAATGGTGATCCTGAAGGACATTATGCTGAATGAAATAGTCACAAAAGGACAAATACTACATAATGCCACTGTTATAAAATAAGACATGGAGAAAAACTCAAGAAATGAAAGGATAAATAACGAACACTACATTGACACAGATGAGGAATAGAATTGCTAAAAAGGAATATATGATTAGGTATTATTTTGCATGACAACAGTGCAGAATAAGAGCTACATGGTAAAGTGGACTGGGGGTGGGATGGGAATTTCACATCAATGAATGAATTTTTTTTTTCAAATAGAAAAGCGAACAGGGCGCAGGGGTGAACAGGCAGGAAAATATGCAACAATGAATGAATGAAAATCCAAGTTCTTTATAACCTTACATTAAAATCTCAATTTAAAATTAAAACTTTAGAACACAGTGTATATGCTTAGCAGAAACTACTCTGCCATTTCTTTGCATTTGAGCTGGGCAAGTTCATATGTCATTTTAGAAACTCAGGCCTTTTGAAAATGGGACCTTTTCAATTAAGTAGCTATTTAAAGAAGTTTTTCCACTATGTCCACTTGTTGTTAGGTGTCACTGAGTCATGTATGACTCATAGTAACCCTATGAATAACAAATCTGAACCCTGTCCTATCCTGTTCCATCCTTAACATCCCCAATACACTTGGGCACATTTCCACAATGTGTTAATCCATAACACTGAAAGTCTTCCTTTCCTTCATTGACCCTCCACCTTTGCAAGCATGATATCCCTTTCCAAGGAATAGCCTTTCCTAAAAACATGCGCAAAGTTTATGAGACAAAGCTTTACCATCCTTGCCTCAAGGAGCACTCTGATTTCACTTTCTCCATATCAAACAGACACATCTATTTTAGTACTTTTTCCAACATAACTGCTTAAAGACATCAATTCTTTTGTCAACCTGTTTCATTGTCCAGCTTTCAGATGCATAGCAGATTATTAGAAAAAAAAACATGGCTTGAATCAGTTGCATCTTAGTCTTTAAACTGATACCATTGCTTTTCAGGACTTGGAGAGATCCCTTACAGAAGACTTTCCCAATGCTATACATTTCCTGATTTCCTGACTGCTGGTACCAAGGGTGTTAATTTTGGATCCAAGTAAGATAAAATTGTTGATAATTTCAGTCTTTTTCACCATGTGTGGGCTTACTGGTGAAGATTTTTGTTTTCTTCATGTTGAGATAGAATCCATATTGAATATTGTAGCACTTGATCTTCTGCAGTAAGCATCTTAAGTTTTCTTTACTTTCAGCAAACAAGCTTGTGTTATCTGCATAATGCAGGTTGTTGAGGAATCTTCTTCCAATTTTGATGCCATACTCTTCTTTGTAGAGTTCAACTTCTCAAATGATTTGCTTAGAATACAGATTGAATAGGTATACAGAAAGGATAAAGCCCTAATGTGTACTTTCTTGATTTTAGACCATAGAGTGTTCCCTAGCTCTATTCAGTTAACAGCTTCTTAGTCTAGTGTAGATTTTGTATAAGCATAATTAATTACTATGAAATTCATCAGAAATGGTATCCCTGGTGAGATGACTTCTTCTACACCTAACTTGAACTTCTCACAGTCCTCTGTCAATGAATTGTTCTGTTTTGGGTTGATCTTCAGCAATATTTTACTTAGTCTCCTCTAGCATAGGGCTATTAACATCAGGATTATTTTCATTAAGCCTAGAATTCAGCCAGACCATTTCCACCCTATTTCTCAAGATAGGGAAACCCTTAAAAGAAAAAAAAATAGGGAACCCACATATAAAAAAAAGGTAGGGGAGTTGCAACAGGAAGTAAGCCATAGCAAACTAATATTCCATAGCATTTTAAAAGTAAGAAAAGTTTTTATTCTAGAAGTTCAAGTTAAAGAGAACTTAGTAGGCAAGATTTTTTTATCCTTATAGCTCAGAAGGACAGTTTCGAGGAAGACTTCTTTATTGTGCTTCTTTGTTCAAGTTTGTCACTGCCGTCCTACAACCTACAACTGAGTGTCACTCCCTATCCAGTGCCTTAATAATGAGACTTTCTGACTTTGTTTCAAAGGTTACCTTTCCATGAATAAGATGGAAAACCTTAGAGTGAACTACTGCTCAGTAGATTTTTCCTATTTCATTTTCCTCTTTCCTGCTTTACTCAAAGTATTTTCCCTTGATACAGTTCAGGTCAAGACCAGGATTCAGCTGGCAGAAGCAGACTAGAAGTCTTCATCATAAATAAGGTCTAGAAATACACCCTTAATTCTGATAAGAATTTTCAGAGGCCATGCAAGTGATCCTTATTGTTCTTTTGTAGGATGCCCATCTTCAAAGAGGATGTTGTGTTGTTATGTGCCGTCACGTTGCTTGCAACTCATAGGGACCCTATATACAACAGCCCTAAACCCTGCTCTATTCCTTGCCAATCTTATTGTGTCAGACACACCTATCTCCATTAACCCAGTGGCGGAATCAATCCATCTCATAGAGGATCTTCCTCTCCTGCACTGTCCCTCTGCCCTTCCAAGCATGATGTCACTCTCCAAGGACCGATCCCTCCTTGCAACATGTCCAAAGTACTTTAGATGGAGCCTCAGAATCCTTGCCTCCAAGGAGCAGTCTGACTTCACCCTCTTCAGGATGAACTTGTTTGTTCTCCTAGCAGTCAATACTCTTTTCCAGCACCAAAGCTCAAAAGCATCAACTCTTCTTCTATTATCCGTAGTTGTTGTCCAGCTCTCTGAAGCATAGCAAGTAATGGCAAAGACCATGGCCTGTATCAGGTGCACCCTAGTCTCCAGACTGACATCATTGCTTTGGAGTACTTTGGAGAGGTCTCTGACAACAGACTTTCCCAATGCAATTAATTTTTTAATTGCCTGGCTGCTGGTACCAAGAATATTGATTGTGGAGCCAAGCAAACTGAAGCTGTTAACAATCTCAATCTCTTCACCATCTAGTATGATGCTGCCAATCGGCCCATTTTTCTTTTCTGTATATCATTTGAACCTCCAAACTATAACTTTTTGTGTGGATTATATCTTAGCATAAAGAAAACACAGTTTTTACACCTGGGCCAATAAACTTACAATAAATCAAGAAAAGATTGAAGTTGTCAAGGATTTCATATTACTTAAATCCACAGCCAATACCTAGGGATCGACTGAGAGAGCAAGACACGTGGCATTTTACCCATGTAAAAGGCCTGATCCAAGTCATGATATTTTCAATAATGCCTTTAGTATTGTTGAAGAAGATTGAATACATCATAGACTACCATAAGAAGAAATCTATCTTGCACAAAATATAATCAGTATGCTCCTTAGAGTCAAGGGTTTGAGATTTCATCTCACATCCTTCGGGTATGTAATCAGAATGTGCCAGTATTTGGAAAAGGAGATTACACTGACAGTTAGAGAGTCATAGAAAAAGAGAAAGGCCCTCAAGCAGCTGGGTTAACCCAGTACTGTGTCACTGGAGGAAGCATAGCGGAGATGGTCAAGATAGTTCAGCAATGTTTCATTTGTTCTGTAGTCCAAAGGATCACTACAAATCAGAGCCAATTCAATGGTACCGGATAACAGCATACCATTTGATCAATTATAAACATATAACTTGTTTACACATAGGCAGTCACAAACAATTCATAAATGTTAAGGCTCATTTTTGTAGAATAATCAAACAGATTAAAATCTTTCCCTCTGTTGATCTATGTATTCTTCAAGGTAAAAAATATTCATTCTAGTCTTAATTTCCAAGAATCGAGTTCTTTTTTTCCCCAGGCATGGAAATATTTGCTTGAATAACTGGTATATAAACAAACACACACAGAATTCTGTCACAAACAAGAAACACACACAACACACGCGCACACACACACACATACACACACCTGTCACAAATAAGAGAAATATTCTCTGGAGGCTCAAATTTTCCCTTTCAGCAATAAACATTTAACCTCCCATTAGGTCAAAGAGAAATGAGTACGGGTACAATGGCCCACAGAGTAAGAATTTTTAGCAGGAGGGAGGAGGGGTTCTGGGGGTGCAGAGGGGAGAACTCACAAGGTTGCAGAGTTTGGTGGGTAGAGGGAGGAGTTGAAGGAATTAATAAAGATCTAGTGGGGACCTGAAAAGGCAGGGTAATGGTGGACATGGATCAATGGTAATTAATTTTATAAAATGCAATGTATGGGAATTATCATATGAACCACAGTGAATAGAGAAATGTGAGATGCAACGAATATAAACAAAACACAATGTATACAAATTTTGTATGCAATCCAATATAAAATAAAAAAATAATTTTAAAATATAAATGAAGACTCCTACCCCCAGCAATCATGTTTCATCCACTCCATAAGCAGGCCTATCAAGCAGACAGTAACACCTATGAGGAACATACTAGTAAGAACAATCAACTATATGAGAGCATAAGGAAAGCATTTACCATAAAAAGAAAGTTCAGAAGGTAAAAAGGAGCAAGAAAGGTGGGTGAATGGAAACAAGGAACCCAGGGAAGAAATAAGAGGAGTTCTGTTAAATTGCGGGGACTAACTTGGCACAAGCACAACTAGAGTGCTCCTTGGAGTCAAAGATGGTGAAACTTCATCATACTTCATCTTACATCATATTGTCAGGAGATACCAGTCCTTGGAAGGGAACTTCATGCTGGGAAAGGCGAAGGGTCAGAAAAAAGAGAGGACTATTACAATGGACTTAAGCATGTCAGAGATTGTGAAGATGGTGCAGGATGGGGCAAGGTTCTTTGTTTTCTTGATGTTGATCTTCAATCCATATTGAAGACTTCAATCTTTGACCTTCTGCAGCAAGCTCTTCAGGTCCTCCTCAGTTTCAGCAAGTAGGGTTGTGTCATCTGCCTAAAGCAGATTGTTGATAAGTCTACCTCCAATCCTGATGCCACACTTCTCATAGAGCCCAGCCTCCAGGATAATCTGTTCTGCATATAGATTGAAAAGATATGGAGATAAGACACATCCTTGATGCACACCCTTCCCAATTTTGAAACATGCAGCGTTTCCTTGCTCTGTTCTGACGACTGCCTCCTGGTCCAAATATAAGTTTTGCATAAGCACAATCAAATGTTCTGAGATTCCTATTCTTCTCAAAGTCAGCCACAGTTTGTTGTGATCCACATAGTCAAATGCCTTTGCATAGTCAATGAAACACAGATAGGCATTCCTCTGGAGCTCTCTGCTTTCATCTGATATCCATCTGACATTAGCTATCTCTAGTGTCACGACCTCTTCCAAATCCAGCCTGCACTTCAGGCAGTTCCCTGTTGATGTGCTGTTCTAGTCGTTTTTGGATGAACTTTAGCAGAATCTTGCTTGCATGTGGTATATTGTTTGATAATTTCCACACTCTGTTGGATCACCTTTCTTTGGAATGGGAACAAATAGAGATCTCTTCCAGTAAGTAGACCAGGTGGTTGTCCTCCAGATTTCTTGGCACAACTTGATGAACACAACCAGGGCAGCATCTGTTCATTGAAATATGTCAGTTGGTATGCCATCAATTCCTGGGGCCTTGTTTTTTGCCAATTCTTTCAGAGCAACGTGAAGTTCCTCCTCCATCTCCACAGATTCTTGCTCATAATGTTGGCTCATGAAATTTCTTCTGTGTTCACCAATTTCTTTTGGTACAATGACTCTGTATACACTTTCCATCTTCTTTTAATGTTTCCTGCATCATTTAATATTCTGCCCAAAGCATCCTTAAGTATTGCAACTCGAGGTTTGAATTTGTTCAATTCCTTGACCTTAATAAATGCTGAGTGAGTTCAGCCTTTTTGATTTTCTGACTCCAGCACCTTGCACATTTCTTTGTAATATTTTACTTTGTCTTCCCTTGCTGCCCTTTGAAATCTTCTGTTCAACTCCTTAATATCTTTGTTTCTTCCCTTTGCTTTGGTTTCTTGGCTCTCCAGTGCAATATTTAGAGTTTCTTCTGACGTCCATCTTGGTCTTTTCTTCCTTCTCTGCCTTTGTAATGACCTTTTGCATTCTTCCTAGATGATATTCTTGATATAAGTAACTATCTTGTTGTTGTTTTTTTATGTGGTTTGGATTTGGAACAGACTCCTAGCTGACCTTCCAGGGCCCTTTCAGAAGCTGTAAATTGCAGGGATGAGATTACATATCTTCTTCCCTCTAAGCAGTTTTGGATTGGCAGGGCAACACCTCACCTTTAAGGCATCAGAACTTATATCTAGATAGTTGTTGTTGTTATCTGCTATCCAATCACCTGAAACTTATATGATCCTATGAAAAATAACCTTGCCCTGTCCTGAACCAATTTCATTGTATTTGACACACCTACCTCATTACCCTAGTTACTATATCAATCCGTCTCCTCCAGAGTCTTCCTCTCTTGTGCTGTCCCTCTACCCTTCCAAGGATGAAGTCCTTCTTAAAGGACTTGTCCCTCTTGGCAACATGCACAAAGTATGTGAGATGGAGCTTCAAAATCCTTGTGTCCCAGCTGCAACTTACTTTTTCCCTCTCTAAGACAGGCCTGTTTGGTATGATCAATACTGTCTCCAGTACCACAATTCAAAGACATTGATTCTTCTTCTGTCTTCCTTAGTCACTGTGCAGCTCTCAGATGCATAGCAAGCAATTATTAAGACTGTGGCCTAGATCAGACACACCTTTGTCTCTAGACTAACGTGCTTCTTAGCACTCTGGAGACATCCCTTACAACTGATTTTCCCAATGCAACTCATTTTTTGATTTCTTAACTGTTGGTGCCAAGGGTATTGATTCTGGATCTTAATGAAATGAAATCATTAACAACTTTGATCCTTTCTTCACTATCATGATGCTGCCTATTGGCCTGGTGGTGAGGATTTTGTTTTCTTCATGTTAACATGCAATCCATTTTGAAGGCTTGAGTCCTTGATCTTTTGCAGCAAACTCTGCAAGTCTTCCTCAGTTTTAGCCACAATATATTAATTATTCTTTTGATGTTGTTCTATGCCATCAAGTCAGAACTGAACCATAGTTGATCCTCCAGTGGGTCTTCAGAGGCACTAATTGCATGAGAGTGAAAGGAAAATTTTTTGAACAATGTCCCCACACCCAGTGTTGTAAGAACCTGTACTTTTAGTCTTGTGTAAATGTTTATGTTCCAGGAACTAGCCGACCACAAAGGGAACAAACACTTACCTGTATCTTAACCGGCATCAACAGCAAGTGGCTGACCTGGGACTGAACTTCTGCTTTTCCCAGAGCCAATGAACAATCTCCACACCAAAGAACCCCTAGACCCTCTATAAAAACCCCTTGCTCTCTCAGCTCAGGGTCGACTCCCCTGTCTCCTGCGAGAGATACGAGTCGACCCGGAGCTCAGCCAATAAAGCCTCGTGTGATTGCATCAAGTGCTTCTGGTGTGAGTTGCCTGGGGTTGCGCCTTACCAAGGAAAGCCCTAAATTGGGGTCTTTCATATGGGGGCTCGTCCAGGATAGGGCACGACCACCCGCAACCCTGCCAACCACTTGGAGGTAAGAGGATCCTCAATTTTTCTCTGTCTGTGCGGTGCCGCCAAACCTGTGTGTCCATAAGTCTGTTTTACTTTAAGTTTGTGGCTTTCGTGCACCCATCAGGGCCGGACGACTGTGGTGGGCAGACGTACCTGAGAACCACAAGCCACAGCCCTGGGGAGACGTCCCTTTGGGTGGAATACGGATCCAGAGGCTTTGATGGTCTCTGATCTGTCTGAGGGGCCTAAAGTGTCCCACCTGAGAGGAGGGGCCCGGAGGGCTCTCCTGTCTGAAGCAGCTTTCAACTGGTTGTCACGAAGAGAGCTTCTTGTGTGTCTTGTATTTCTTGT
>NW_006399855.1:10955615-10957411 GCF_000299155.1 Elephantulus edwardii | reverse complement strand
GGGTCCCCCCATGCCTGCAAGTGCCCCCCAGGGACCAGCACGAGGGACCCGCAGTCGGAGGGGTCTAGAGAGCCCAGACTCCACTGTGGCTCTCCCCTTACGAGCATACAGGGGCCCCCAGAGCCAGGACAACTCCAACCCCTCCAGTACTGGCCTTTTTCCTCTGCTGGCCTCTATAATTGGAAGACTAACCATCCTTCCTTTTCAGATAACGCTACAGGGCTTATTGGACTAATTGAGTCCCTCATGTTCTCTCATCAACCTACCTGGGATGATTGCCAACAACTTCTCCAGGTCCTCTTCACTACTGAGGAGCGAGAGAGAATTCAGACAGAAGCCAGGAAAAATGTCCGAGATGCTGCAGGACAACCAGTCCAGACTCCTGTGGCCATGGACGCGGGATTTCCTCTCGTTCGCCCCAATTGGGATTATAACACTGCTGAAGGTAGGGAGCAGCTATCTGCCTATTGCTGGGCTCTTGTAGCGGGTCTCAGAGGGGCTGTATGATGCCCCACTAATTTGGCCAAGGTAAGAGAAGTCCTTCAAGGACCTACTGAACCCCCCTCTGTGTTCCTAGAAAGACTAATGGATGCCTATAGGAGATACACTCCCTTTGACCCAGCATCAGAAGGACAAAAAGCAGCAGTAGTTATGGCTTTCATTGGACAGTCTGCTCCAGACATTAGAAAGAAACTACAGTGCACAGAGGGGTTGCAGGATTTTACATTAAGAGGTGTAGTAAAAGAAACTGAGAAAGTGTACCATAAGAGAGAGATGGAGGAAGAGAAGGCAGAGAGAGAAAAGAAAGAAAGAGAGGAACGAGAGGACTGGCGGGACCGCCATCAAGAGAGGAATTTGACAAAAATCTTGGCCACAGTACTAAGTGAAAAAGAGAGAGGTAAAGCAGGTTCTAGACAGACAGGGCACCTGGTCACTAAGGGATCGAAACAATATGAAAAGAAACTGCAGTTGGACAAAGACCAGTGTGCATATTGCAAAGACAAAGGACACTGGGCTAGAGAGTGTCCCAAGAAAAAGAATAAGCCGTCAAAAATTCTCACCCTAGATGAGGACTAGGGGAGACGGGGCTCGGATCCCCTCCTTGAGCCTAGGGTAACCATATCTGGGGGGGGACCCCCGTTGACTTCCTAGTAGACACAGGGGCACAACATTCAGTTCTGAAGCAGCCCCTAGGGAAGATTAGCACAAAGAAGTCAGTGGTGCTAGGGGCCACTGGACAAAAATTCTGCCCATGGACCACGGAACGGACTATAGATCTAGGAATAGATCTCACTCTTTTCTTGTTACTCTTTTCTCACTCACTCTTTTCTTGTTATACCGGAGAGCCCAGCCCCACTCTTAGGAAGAGATCTCCTAACTAAACTGAAGGCCCAAATTCAGTTCACTCCAAGGGGGCCTGAAGTTACCTGGGAAAACAACAAGCCCAGCACCCTAGCCCTATTAGTTCAACTAGAAGAAGAATATAGGCTCCATGAACCAGAGACAGAGGCTAAAGATTCGGACCTCATAGATTGGTTAAAGGAATTCCCAGAAGCCTGGGCAGAAGCAGGGGAGTTAGGAATGGCTAAAAATGCTCCACCAATAGTAGTAGAATTAAAAGTGGATGCCTCTCCCATTAGGGTTAGACAATACCCTATGAGTAAAGAAGCCAAGGAGGGAATCCGACCACACATCCTCGGGTTGATAAAACAAGGGGTCCTAGTGCCGTGCCAATCCCCCTGGAACACTCCTCTCCTCCCTGTGAAAAAGCCAGGGACAAATGACTACCGGCCAGT
>NW_006399855.1:10932747-10955179 GCF_000299155.1 Elephantulus edwardii | reverse complement strand
GACTTTAGGCTATCGTGCCTCAGCCAAAAAGGCCCAGCTGTGCAAAACTGAAGTAACTTACTTAGGGTATGTACTGAGAAATGGCCAAAGGTGGCTAACAGAGGCCCGGAAAAAGACTGTGATGCACATCCCGACTCCCACCTCATTGAAGCAGGTAAGGGAATTCCTAGGGACAGCCGGGTTTTGCCGCCTGTGGATACCCGGGTTCGCCTCCTTGGCAGCCCCCCTGTATCTTCTAACCAGAAACCAGGAACAATTCACCTGGAATCGTGAACATCAGACGGCCTTTGAGGACATTAAGAAAGCCTTGCTTTCAGTTCCTGCCCTTGCCTTGCCAGACCTGACCAAGCCATTTACCTTATACATAGATGAAAGAGGCAGGGTGGCTAAAGGTGTGTTGTCACAAGCTCTGGGACCTTGGAAACAGCCAGTGGCCTATTTGTCCAAGAAATTAGATCCAGTGGCCAGTGGTTGGCTAGTCTGCCTGAAGGCTATTGCAGCTGCCGCGGTCCTAGTAAAAGATGCAGACAAATTGACCATGGGGTAGCATATCACTATCATAGCCCCTCATGCATTAGAGAGCATCATTTGACAACCACCTGACCGATGGATGACTAATGCCCGCCTGACTCACTATCAGGAGCCCCAGTCATCCTAAACCCGGCGACCCTGCTGCCTGCGGAAGGGGACCCAGAACCCTGTCATCACTGCGATGAAATTCTAGCAGAAGAAACCAGCACCCAGAAAGACCTAAGAGACCAGCCTTGGCCCGGGTGTCCAACCTGGTTCACTGATGGCAGCAGCTTCATCAAGAATGGTAAGCGGGTCGCCGGGGCAGCAGTGGTGGATGGGAAGAAAGTAATTTGGGCCGACAGTCTACCTGATGGGAGCTCCACACAGAAAGCCGAGCTAGTGGCCTTTACTCAGGCATTAAAACTGGCAGCAGGAAAGACTATAAACATCTCCACAGATAGCCGGTATGCCTTCGCCACAACCCATATTCATGGGGCCATTTACAGACAGCGAGGTCTTCTTACCTCAGCAGGAAAAGAAATCAAGAACAAGGAAGAAATCCTAGAATTGTTAGATGCTGTACACCTGCCAAAGAAAGTAGCCATCATGCACTGTCCAGGGCACCAGAGAAGTCAGGATGTTGTAGCCAAAGGAAACCAGATGGCGGACGAAGCCGCCAAGTTAGCAGCAGAGAAAATCCCGACGTTAGCCACTAACATCTGTGAACTCTGGTGGCCCCCAATGTCTGATACTAGTTTTTAGTATTCTGAAGAAGATGAACAGGAACTGTCTCGCTTAGGATTGATCAATAAGAACTCGAAAGGAGTTATAATAGACCAAGAGAACAAAAAAGTTCTTGCTCAGAAGGAAAGTAGAGAGTATGTAAAACAAATACACTATCTGACCCACTTAGGAGCAAAGAAATTAAAAGCCCTCACCAAAACCTCTGAGTTCCGAATATTGAAATTAAGTAAAATTGTTCAAGAAATTGTAGAAAATTGTAAGGCCTGTGCCTTAACAAATGCAAAGACCGCTGCCGAGTCAGCCGGTAAGAGACTGAGAGGAGACCGACCTGAAGCATACTGGGAAGTAGATTTTACTGAAGTAAAAGTCACCATTTATAACTATAAGTATCTGCTAGTATTTGTATACACCTTCTCAGGATGGGTTGAAGCATTCCCCACCAAGCAAGAAACTGCAAATGTAGTAACTAAGAAAATCTTAGAAGAAATTTTTCCATGATTCAGGATCCCTAAAGTAATTGGGTCAGACAATGGCCCAGCCTTTGTTGGCCAGGTGAGTCAGGGACTGGCCAAACAACTGGTGGTAAATTGGAAATTGCATTGTGCTTATAGACCCCAGAGCTCAGGTCAGGTAGAAAGGATGAATAGAACTCTAAAAGAGACCTTAACTAAAATAGCTATTGAGACCGGCATAAAAGATTGGATTACTCTCCTTCCCTTCGCACTGTTCCATGTACGGAACACCCCAGGGAAATATGCTCTCACCCCTTTTGAAATTATGTATGGAGGACCACCCCCTCTCACTGCTATAAGAACTTATGAAGTTGATGATATAACCTTCACCCCATTGTTAACCCGCTTGAAAGCTTTAGAACTAGTCAAAAAAGAGACCTGGCCAATGCTCCAAAAGGCTTATACTGATAAGTTGCCTCCCCTCCCTCATAATTTTCAGGTTGGAGATAAAGTCTTAGTCCGCAGGCATTGGGTCAGCAGCCTCGAACCTCGCTGGAAAGGACCCTATCAGGTGCTGCTAACTACCCCCACAGCTGTCAAGGTAGATGGAGTAGCAGCTTGGGTCCATGCCTCTCATGTCAAGCCAGCTCCGACTGGCGAATATGACCAGTGGACTTTGGAAAGGACTGACAATACTTTTCGTTTGCACCTTTGTCGGGACAACCGCAAGTAACCATAACCCACATGCCCCTCGCAACCTTACCTGGGTAGTCCAATCTCAAACAGGGAATGTTGTATGGTCTGTCTCCAAAACTGCCACCCCCTGGACCTGGTGGCCAGATCTGTACCCTGACCTCTGTAAGTTAGCCATTGGAGCCCCTGCAGACTGGGACATAGAAGGAAACCTTAACCCCACTGCCCCCTCATATCCCACTCCCTCAGACGCTCTAGGTCTTCTTGCCCCTGCCCTCGTTGGAGGTCAAGCAGGTGGTGGAAATCGGAGATGTGGAATGGCCCTGAGATATTTCTCTTTCTATGTCTGTCCGGGACATGACCTGAATACACGAGGGCTGACCCGTATGTGCGGGTCTCAGAGTGATTTCTATTGTAGAAGCTGGAGATGTGAAACGACTGGAAATACTTACTGGAACTCCACCTCTTCTTGGGATTTCATAACCGTAACAGCCAACTATTCCCTTGTTAACCCAAGAGATACTGCCTCCAAAGATCAAGCAGAAGCTGCATGCAATAGTTGGTGTCACCCCCTAAAAATCTCTTTCACAGATCATGGTAAAAAAGCCCGTCAATGGCAGTCAGGATAGTGGTGGGGAATCAGACTTTACATGGAGTACTATGATAATGGGCTATTGTTTATAATAAAGCTACTTGACCGCCCTCTGCAGAATATAGCACTAGGACCTAACCCTGTGCTTGCAGAGCCCTCCCCAGCAGTGACAGGAACATATAAAAACACCACTGAACATAATAATTGCACTGAGACAAAGTTAACTTTAACTGAAGTTTCAGGAACTGGAACCTATATCGGGAACCCTCCTGGCAATCTCCGCTCTTTATGTAATACCACTATCCAAGTACCCCCCTCCAAGGGATACTTAGTTCCCAATGCCGTATATTGGTGGGCCTGCAATACTGGATTAACCCTGTGCATCTCTTTAGCTGTTTTTAACCCTAACTCTGATTACTGTGTATTAGTTTATCTGATGCCCCGAGTATACTATCACCCTGATGATGAATTTTTAATGAATTTGATCATGTACCTGAGCGCCGTTTTCGCAGAGAACCTATTACTGTGACCCTAGCAGTCTTATTAGGAGTAGGAGGAATAGCTGCAGGAATAGGTACAGGGACTTCAGCACTTGTCTATGGGCAACAATACCATGAGTTAAAAACAGCCATAGACGAGGCTCTTCGGGCTTTAGAGTCATCAATTACTCAGCTGAAAGAATCCCTGACCTCCTTATCTGAGGTAGTGTTACAGAATAGAAGAGGGCTGGATTTATTATTCCTCAAAGACGGGGGTCTCTGTGCTCTGCTAAAAGAAGAATGTTGCTTTTATATTGACCATTCAGGAGTAATAGAAGATTCCATGCAAAAGCTAAGAGAAAGGTTAGACAAAAGAAAATGAGATCGAAAATCTCAGCAAACATGGTTCAAGAGCTTATTTTATAAATCCCCATGGTTAACTACTCTTGTATCTACCCTTATAGGTCCTTTAATACTCCTGTTTATATTGTTATTAGTTGGGCCTTGTATTATAAATAAGCTTGTTACCTTTGTTAAAGATAGCATCAGTACTGTTCAATTAATGGTTCTAAGACAACAATATCAAAATATGAGGGAGTCTGTCTACGATGATACTGCCACCAGAGATTCTTGGTTCTACGATTAGAACCTTGTACTAAAAGAAGTGGGGAATGAAAGGAAAATTTTTTGAACAATGTCCCCACACCCAGTGTTGTAAGAACCTGTACTTTTAGTCTTGTGTCAACGTTTATGTTCCAGGAACTAGCCGACCACAAAGGGAACAAACACTTACTGAACAAAACCCTGTACCTTAATTGGCATCAACAGCAAGTGGCTGACCTGGGACTGAACTTCTGCTTTTCTGAAGAGCCAATGAGCAATCTCCACACCAAAGAACCCCTAGACCCTCTATAAAAACTCCTTGCTCTCTCGGCTCAGGGTCGACTCCCCTGTCTCCTGCGAGAGATACGAGTCAACCCGGAGCTCCGCCAATAAAGCCTCATGTGCTTGCATCAAGTGCTTCTGGAGTGAGTTGCCCGGGGTCATGCCTGACCAAGGAAAGCCCTAAATTTGGGTCTTTCAAGAGGAGATTGCTCATCCTTATTCCATTGAGCAACTAGTAGATTTAAACCAGGTGCCTTCAGAATTTCAATTCAGATTCTTACCACTTGGCCATCAGAACTCCCTTTTGGTAGGCCATATATTCAGTGTTGTTGTTGTTTAGTGCAGTTGAGTTGTAGGTGGCTCATAGCGACCCTGTGAATGAAAGTCCTCAACACTTGTGTGACTTTCATCCCTTCTCCAGGTTCATAGGGTTTCTGGAGGCAAGCTATTAACAGAAGTGGATGCCACTCCAGCTTCCAAGCTTGTTTTAGTTGGGGAGCTCCACCAAACACTGTCCACCGTGGGTAACCATTATTGCATTTGATGCATCAGTGTCATAGTGTTCAGCTTCACAGCAAGCACAAATTACAAATATATTTTTTTCCAATATTTTTCACCAAAACCACAATTCAAAGGCAACAATTCTTCTTTGATCTTCATTATTCATTGTTCAACTTTCACATGCCTATGAAGCAGTTGAAAATACTATGAATTAGAGATCTCTGGTAGCCTAGTGCATTAGGAGTTGTGCTGGCAACCCAAAGGCAGGAGGTTTGAATCCATCAGAAGCTTTGTAGGAGAAAGATGGATAGTATCTTACCATGTGACTTACAGCCTCTGAAAGCCTGATGAAAGGTCAGCTATGAGTCAGTTCTTACTCAGTAGCAATGCATAGTTGAATAGTACGGCTTAGGTAACTTGTACTTTAGTTTTGAGATAACATCCTTGCTCTTTAACACTTTAATAAAGTCCTTGGCAGCAGATTTTCTCAATGAAATGCCTTGTTTTATTATGTTGCATTCTTTCTCATTATTTCTTTATTAAGATGCAGTTCTGAAGGGTTTTTGAAGGACTGCTAGTCCCTAGAAGCCTTTAATATTGCAACTCCCAGCTTGATTTTTTTTTCACAAATTCTTTATAATATTTCACCTTGTCTTCTCAAATTGTCTTTTAAAATCTATTCAGTTCTTTTTCTTTCTAAATTTTCTTTATTCTGTTATTTATTTTCATATTTTGAGCAAAACATATCCATGAATAGTTGATACATATGATAAGGTGGTATTAATAAATTCAGAATTCTCTATATAGGTATCAATTATAGGGTGGTATTAATAAGTTCAGAATTCTTTATATAGGTATCAGTTATAAATCTATAGTTATTTTTCTTCAGCCTGTAAAACTAGTTGCTTAGCCTCCGAATTCTCTGTTTCCTGTCTTTAGTCATGTGGAGTAGTTTGATCAGTCTGTTTACCACAAGAGAAAATGGATCTATCCTAGATGCTGGTGAAGCTGGTTCTCCAGTCATATGTAAACAGTATCTTAATCTGCCTGTTTACCAGGAAGAGAACTGAGGTCTTCCTGAATTACTGATACATAGATGGAAACTGTCTTTTTCAGATGTAGACTTGCCCCTTTTTTACTAACAAAAGTGCATTGTTAAATGAGCTGGAGTTTCACCCTAGTATATAAGGCCATGACCACTCCCAGACGAGGAGGCAGTCTTAGAGGTGACTCGCTGTCTCCCAGATCTGTGTAATAAAGTGCATTTATGGATGTTGCATTCCATTTGTCTTATTGGCTTTGTCTTATTGACTTTGGAAAGAACCCCTTGCATTCAGTAACACATAGAGATTTAGTGACAAAGATTACATTCCTTGAGCTCGGTAATTATTCTCACTTTTATTTTTAAAATTTCCCCTTCTCTAACCTTTCAAGATGCTACTCTCAATGTGTGTCTATACTGGTAATTCTTCAAAGAGCACAGTGCACAGTATAGACACTTTTTTTAAGCTAAACTATATTTGGTGATTTTTTTAATATTTTATTTTATACTGATTTACTTACACAGTTCTCCTACACTGTTTTTCACATTGGATTTTTCACATTTCCTTAACTCAACCCTCCCTCCACCCATCAATTTTGTGATTACTTTCCCCTCATGCCCCCTACCCATTCTCCACCCATCCTCATCCCTCTGCTCCCATTCTACCTCATTGGGTGTTTTTGGTTTAAGGTTTAAAGGTTGCTGCAGGGAAATACCTTCAGTAGTTCATCAACCCTATGTGAATCCAGTAAGTCTAGGGTCCATGAGAATTGAAAATTCTGGTCTGCATTTTCTCTCTTTTTGATCAAGATTCTTCTATGGAATCATTGATCAAAATGTTCAGTAATTTTAGCTAGGTGCCATCCAGTTCTTCTGGTTTCATGACAAAGGAGGCAATTGTTTACAGATTCAATTATCTACATGCTCCATATCTTCCTCCTGTTCCTGAGTTTCCTTCTTCCTCTATTGTTTCAGGTGAATAGAAACCATTTATTGAGCTTTGCATGGTTGCTTGCAGAAATGTAAGACTCCAGGCACTAAATAATGAGTTAGGAGGTACAATTGTTTGCACAGTAGCAACAGTCAAAACAGTGTTAGATCCTTCAGTTGGGATGTCTCATTAAGCCAAAACCTTAAATCTTCAAATCAAGGAACCAGATCCTATGAGATGTTTGGTTATTTATTAATAAGAAGTCACAACAGCTACCTTTCCTGTCTCTCTCTGTCCTTGTAGCTGAATCTATTACACAATTTTTGCCAATTAGACTTTTACAAGTATAAATTTACTGAGAAGGGTTACAATAATCAGCACATCAACTCAATGAATGTGATTTTCCCTTTGGAGGAAGAATGTGGCAGTTACCTCCAGGCCTGATCACTCCCTGAGAAACCTGATAACACCTAAGGTAGCCAGATCAAAGACCAGACCAGACAATGGATCCTGATTAGGCTCTGGGCCTTACTGCAAAAGCCCAAACCCAAGTTAGTTAACAGCTCCAAATTCCAAGGAAAATACCATCTTCCCTAGTCCTCTCTAAAAAACCCCATGAAAGGAAATCACCTTTGACTGTCCAGGCCATTTTGACCTTCTCTACCCCTGGTCACTTGGCTGGCTTCTCTCTCAGACAATGTGACAAAGGCCTGTTCATTTTTTTTGGATCAGTTTCTTTCTTTCTTTCTCTCTCTGCCCTCAACTCTTTTTCTTCTACCAAACACCGTTCACTATTAATTCTCCTTTGCCCCTTTAATTCTGACAATCCTTAATAAACTTTGGTCTCTATATATTTGCCTCTTATATTTTTATGTAAGTGAGGTCAGATAATATTTATACTTTAGTGATAGTCTTATTTCACATGATGTTTTTAAGCTTCATTCATAATGCAGCCTTTATTAAGACAGCACTTCTACTGGCTGAGCAGTATTCCACTGTACTATACACTCCATCTTGTTTTTCTATTCATTTACTCATGGGTATTTATCAGCTCTTCATGTATTATTTCTTCCATTTGCTCTTTTTTAAAAAAATTCTTTTTAAAAATTTATTTGTGTACAAATTTTGTATACATTGTGTTTCACACTATCCTTCATTCACAGTGTGTTTCATACCATCATTCTCTTCATTATCTTTTATAAAATCAATCACCATTAAAACATGTCCTTCATTACCCTGTCTTTCCAGCTTCCCACTGGATCTTTCAGATTTCCTTTACCCCTCCTCCCTCTATCCACCAAAATGTGTGATCCTATGATTTTTTTTAAATTTTATTTTAATAATTTTAACAAACATTTACAGAGATTTTGGATTTCCATTCATTTATTGTTGCATTTTTCTCTAATCCTATGATTTAACCCCTGCCCACCCTCAACCCTCTGTTCCCACTCCTTCACCCCTTGGATCTCCACAGATGTTTTACTAGTAAGTTATCCTTCTCCGTTTTTACAATAATGGTCCTATGCAGTATTTATCCTATGAGACTGAGCTAGTTCATTCAGCATAATGCCCTCTAGTCTCTCTCAAGTTATGTGGTACTATTTTAAAATCATTGCTCCTGAGTGCTGTGTATTATTCCATTGTGTGAATGTACCACAATTTCTCAGATCATTCTATTGTGTTTAGATATTCTGTTTCAGTGTTCTTGCGATTGTGAATAACATTGCTATAAACATTGGTATACAAATCTCTATTTGTGCCTCAATTGCAATTTCCCTAGGATATATTTCTCGGAGTGGAATAGCTGGATCATATGGAATTTCTATGTTCAGCTTTTTGAGGAAATCCAAACTGCCTTTTATAGACCCCACCAACAGTGTATGAAAATGTCTATCTCTGTACCTTCTCCATAATTTATTGTTTGGATATATCTCCAACATTTATCAGCTCTTCCATTTGCCTTTTTTTTTTAAATCTTACTATGATGACATCCACTTCCTAAACAACATGCCTCTGGAAGCTCTAGGAAATTTGATAAATGATGACAGTTAGAGAAATATTTCAGGCTTTTTGTTCACAGGGTCACTATGAGATGTGCTCGGCAATCAACAACAATAACAACAACAACAACTATGATTTGAGTGAAAGTTTGGAGAGCAAGTTGATTTCCCATCCAACATTCATACACATTTTGTTTCATGACATAAATTGCCATTATCACAATGAAATAATATTCTTCCACATTCCTGTTTTTACTCACCCTTATGGAGTGCTAGGGGAACAAATGGGTTTGTCCTGGAGAGGGTGAAACCAGGCTGCTCCTTATAGGCAAGGATTTTGAAGCTGTCTAACAAACTTTGAGCATGTTGCAAGGAAGGCTCAGTCCTTGGAGAGGGACATCTTGTTTGGAAGGGTGAAAGGACAGTGCAGGAGAGGAAGACCCTCTATGAGGTGGATTGACTCAGTGACTGTGGTTTTGGGGATAGGTGTACAGAGACAAAGAAGTAAGCTCAGGATAGAGCAGGGTTCAGAGCTGTTCTATATAGATGGGTTGTTAGGAGTGGCAAGCAACTTGATGGAACAGGCACATAACAACAAACAATAACATTGTCATGCGAACAATACCCTAGTTTGTCTTTCTCATCAGGCAAAAGAATTGTACTCAATGGAAGAGATTAGAGAAGAGAAGGATATTCAAGTAACAAGGTAGTACAGCATACAGCAGTTATGTTTCTTGGGAGTGCAGATTTTAGTGTCTGGAGCAGTAAAATATAGGCTGAAACTTTTTATTGGAGCACAGAGATGAGAAAAAAGAGACCTGGAGGCAGAAATGAAGGAAAAAAAATAGTAATGATATATTTATTAGAAAATTACATCCCTAAAGGGAAGGACCTGCCCTGTGAAAAGAAATATGGAGTGGAAGCAATTTGCTACAGAAGTGGGTCTCTTCTTATGGCCTCCTTCTCTGTGTGGGCCTCAAGGCTGGAGATTGGCCAATGAGATGATACCACAGAGAGTTCAAAGTTTAGTGGGTGGTTCTCATTCTGGTCCCTGCTCTCTGATGTCTGCCATTCATGAGCCCAAAGTGTCCTCTATTTTTGACATCTCTCATGTGCCCAAATCACCAACTTTATGCATGTCAGTGCTTCCTGGTTCTGATAGCTTAATTTTCCAAGCATCAACTTTTGCCTTTTTCCTTCTTTCTAATCTTAACACTTACTACCTATCTTTTCCTACTTTTTAATCTTTGTACATATGTTCTCCTTTTGATTATGGATGGTTGATTGTTCTAAGGAATGCATTCTTCCTGGTGTTAATTACTCACATTACAGGTCTACTATTTGGCTGAAATGTGAGTTACTGAGGAGCTTTGAATTCCAGGCTTAAAAGGCACAATGAGGGGCTGGAGTCTCCAGGGTTTCATCAGCCTCTAACAGACAAATAAGTCTGGTCTTTTTTTTTTTTTAAATGAGTTTAAGTTTTCTTCTCTATTTTTCTCTCATTCTATCAGAGATCTTACTTTTGTGATCCCTCCCAGAGCAGTTGCAAGAAGCCATGTGCTATTTAGTTCTAGAACTAGGGTCACTGAGACTGCAGTTTGAGTGGTTCATTAGTCCTTTGGATGAATAGACTTTGATTTTCTTCCCTGTTTGCTTTAGATTCATTTATTCACTTAAGCTACTTTCTTTAGTTGGAGAGTAAGTTTCAAAGTCTCTTCTGACATCCATTTTAAAATTCCCTCACCCTTTTCTGTCTTTTTAATGGTATTTTGCTTTCTTTATGTGTGATGTCTTTTATTTCATCCCATACCTTGTGCTTAATGAATCAAATATATTGAGACAGTCCTTAGATCCTACCCATATATACTCAAAATCATACCCTCTCTCTTGTGGACTTGATGTAACATTCTTCAGCTTCAGCCTCAACTTGCAAATGAGCAATTGATAGTCTATTTCACAGTCAGCTCCTGGACTGTTCTGACTGTTGACATTGAGTCTCTCCATTGTTGTTTATGTGTTCGTGGAGTTGAAAGAAGACCAGCGAGAAGAAATGTGGGTTTTCAGGGGGTCATTGCTCTCTCAGGCAAATGACACTGGGAGATTGTGAAGCCCCTGTTTTTATTAGCAGAAAATCAAAGCCTATAGTAAAACATGATCTCATAGGGTGGGTAAATGTTTAACAAATTCTAGGTAATATGGAACAAAGCATAGATAGGCATGAACAATTTTCAAGAAAACATCATTGTACTCATGAACAGGGTCTTACTGTACTCTTAACAACCTTATCAAGAACTTTAGAAAATAGTCTAACAGAGAACTTTCAGATCTCTTTCATGTTGGTACATGTTCCAGGGAGTATAAGACTGCTTTCAGTCTCATCCATTCTTGGTATTGTTTGCCTGCCTTCAGACATTGTAGCCAAGTCCTTTTGCATGTATTCCATAGCCACTAGTTACCCTGTGAGTTCTGCAGAATGACTGTAGAATGGCTCTACATTCATTATCTCTTTTCAGAGATGTAGAGAATTTTATTGTTATGTGTTCTATCTGGTGAGGTTCATATGTGTACTGTTTATGTTGTGGGGGAAAATTTAAAAAATGATATTTCTGATGAATGGGTTGTTGGTTTTATAATACCATGTAATGTCAAGCATAGCTTCTATGAACTATTCACCATTCTTTTTCAAATAAGGACTTAAGTTTGCTCATTATATACACATTAGCAAGGAATAAGTACATATATATAACAAAAGCTATCTCCTGAAATGCATCTTATTAGAAACATTCTTACCTATACTCTATTTTAACTCCCCTAATCCCTTCTCACTGATTTCAATCCAGGAGACAAGTTATAAGCATCTGTAATGCTTAGGTATCAGGCTAACAATTTTTCTAAGTTTTCAGAAGTCTTTCTTATGCACAAAATGTGTGAACTTATTTACTTCTTTTGACAAATAACTGGCAATCTCAATAACATTTAGAAAGAATATTCCATGAACTGCCAACATGAACAAAAAAATTGTCTTGGAGGAAGTACAGCCAGCATCTTCGAGACAAAGATGGTGAAACTTTTTCTCACATACCTTGAGCATGTTATCAGGAGAGGCCAGTCTGTAGAAAAAGGCATCATACTGGGAGTTGTAGCGCATCAGAGAAAATGAGGAAGACTCCCAAGGAGTTGGATTGACTCAGTGTCTGTAGCAAAGAGCTTGAGCATGGGGGAAATTGTGAGGAAGGTGTAGGATAGGGAAGGGTTTCTATCTGTTGTGCTTACACACACACACACACACACACACACACACACACACACACACACACGTTGTCCATTATTGTTGCTGTTAAACACCGTCAAGTCATAGATGACTCATAGCAACCCTATGAATGAAACACCTGAACACTTGTATAACTTTCATCATTTCCCCAAGTTCATAGAGTTTCCAGAGGCAAGCTATTTTGAGAGTGGATGCCACTCCTGCTTCCAAGCTTGTTTTAACTGGGGAGCTCCACCAAACACTGTCCACCATTATAGTGGAGCTATTTATATGGAATAATGTAGTGTTTCTTTGCTCTGTTCTGACAACTGCCTCCTGGTCCAACTATAGGTTTAATATAACCATAATCCAGTGTTCTGGGATTCCCATTCTTCTCAGAGTAGACCACACTATGTTGTGATCCACACAGTCAAATGTCTTTGCATAGTCAATGAAGCACAGATAGATATCCTTTGGTACTCTCTGCTTTCAGCCAAGATCCATCTAACACTATCTGAAATATCTCTAGTACCACTGCCTCTTCTAACCCCAGCATGAACTTCTGGCAGTTCTCTGTTGATGTATTGTTCCAGTCATTTTTGGATAATCTTCAGCAGAATATTGCTTGTATGTGACATTAATGATACTGTTTGATAATTTCTGCACTCTGTTGGATCACCTTTTTTTGGAATGGGAACAAATATAGATCTCTTCCAGTCAGTTGGCCAGGGAGACTCTCGATGAGATGGATTGATTCAATCACTGGGGTAATAGGGGTAGTTGTATTTGAGGCAGTGAGATTGGCATATCCTAGAGCAGGGTATAGGGCTGTTGTACATGGGGTTGATATGACTCGCAAGTTATTCGATGGCCCATAACAACAATGACAAAAATATGTATGGAGTTTTGGTGGTCTGTTGGGTAGGGAGTTGTGCTGCCAACCTAAAGAGGGACTGCTTAAATTTACCAACTGCTCCAAGGGAGAAAGATGGGTAATCTCCTTATATGTAGTTTAAAGCCTCTGAAAACCCACTGAGAAGGGTCAAGTACAAGTTGGTTCTAACTTGACCTCAATGAGGAGGTATATGTGCACACACACACACACACAATGCACAACCATATGGACAATGACTAATCTTATCTCTGCGAAGACAATGGAGTAGAACTCTTTGCCCTTCCTTCTCCCTCTTCCCTGAAACCATTGAACAAACACTGTATACTGTTCAAAGATTCCTTTTCTAAAAGACTGTTTCATGCAAGTTTCATAAAAGAATACAACTGAAAGGTTGGGGGTTCTAAGAACCAGAGAAAGACAAGACTGGAGATCTAGTTCCATGAAGATTACAGTCCCGAAAGCTCTGTGGAGTGGCTTTGGATCACCATGGAGTTACCATGAGTGAGTGGTAGCTACCAACAACAATAGCAACAACTTTTAACATATACCAGATACTTTATAGCATTTAGAAAGATTCAGTATTTTTAAAAAGTATGTAGATGTCTCAAAAGTATAAATAACAGCTATACACACACACACACACACACACACACACACTCTGTTATTGTTCCTGTTAGGTGCTATTTTAAAATTCAGTCCACTACGATTCATAGCTGACCAGTTATTATAAAAAGTGTCAAGTCAATATTGTCCCAAAGGCTTGACCTGCCATGTAAGTTCATAATTTCTTGCATCAACACTTTCTTCTTTTCTCTGTTTCCTAGATCCTCTATGTTCCTTGGTTTAGGTGATTCTCTAGAAAGTCTTCCAGATACTCAGACCCATTAGGAGAATGACTTATGTGACTGTAGATAGGCAGGTTTGTTTTCAGAAACTAGTGAATGATGGACCAGGATCCTATAGACTGTCAGATGTAGTGCAGTTGGGTGGCAGCTGTGGGTGATGCAGGCCAGAGATAAAGAGACTGGTGCACTGCTGGAAGCAATGTCCCAGGCAAGTGAGCATTTCTAAAAGAGAGAAGTGCCTAATGTTGAGGTCCTATAAACTTATATAAACCTTTATTAAAGTGGGGCTTGTATTTCATTCTAATCCTTTCTCTTTAATACACTAATTACTTCAGCGTAAAATAAAGTTACTCTTTTAGCTAGAAAAGACAATTTTGAATAATAAAACTTAGACCCCAGAGAGGCCATCAAGTCAATTGCATCTCATAGCAACCCTATGAACAACAGATCTGCATCTTGTAGATCAAAATCCTGTACCATTTTCATACTCTCTGTCATAATTAAGTCCATTCTGGTAGTCATTGTGTCAATCCATCTCATTAAACGTTACAAAGAATAATGATTATAATATAAAAATGGTTTCTCAATGTGATCAATCTGACAGAGAATCTTATCTTTCTCTCACCTTCCTCATGGACTTCTTTTCCATCTCCTCTAGCCTTCTGATAAAATCCAGGCAGTTCTTGGTGTAGCTTTGAGTCAGTTGCTATCAATTCACAATAATGTTGGCTCCGTGAGAATTTCAATACTTTTAACCTCTTGGAAGTAGATTGCCAGGCTTTCTTCCAAGACATCTCTGGATGGATCCAAACTGCCAAACTTTTGATTAGTAGCTGAGCACTTACCCATTTGTACCATCCAAAGAATCTCGGCATTGCTTAGAGGTGCTCTAACACACTTATGTCTCTGAAAGCCATTTCCAGAAGACATTTTATTTTTCATTTTAATTTTTTTGTTTTTAGAAAAATGTATTTACAAGACACATTTTCTATCTCATTTAATGCTTTCAGAGTGGAGTGCTGGCCTTAGAAGAAACACATTTCTTGTTATTGAACTGTCATTTTGCTGTGGATCTCCTCCCAGGAGAGAAGTGTGTAACTCCCAAAGTTGCTGGCATTTTTTAAAGAACTGGAAGCCACAGCCAGCTTTGCTTTGGCAAGTCATCCTATTCCCTTTCTTCCTCCCGTTCCTTTCCCATGCAACTTACTCCTTCCATCTGCCTTTCAAACCCTGCTTTAGAAACAGCAATTCATGCTTTATTTTCTCCTTGAATGCACTCTCTCTGTGAAAGAGGCTTTTCACCAAGAATGTGGCGTCTGATCTTCATCTTGCCAGTGGGTTAAACAAAGATCTCCATGCTGGGTAAAATTTTGACAAACCCATTCTCACATGCCTGCTCTTCCCTACTGCATTTGGGCCATAACCAAAAACATATGCATGAGAAATGTAACAGATGGAAAATTCCTATGGAAAAAATCCTCACCCAGAGTAATTGAGAGATGACGCTAACATAATCTTAGAAAATTACTTCTCTGCTTCTGTTTCTCCCAAATACCCCAATTCAGAAATGCACAAGCAAAACAGATGCTGCATCCACATAGGTGAAAAGTGTAATTGGAATGGGTTCTTTCAAGTTACTTGCCAGCAGTTCTTAAATAGTCTGAAGTGTGAAAAACTCAGTTAATAATAATAATCTAGATACTCTGGGCCTCTTCACAACACTAATGGCATAAATATGAATCACTTCCTTTCTTCAGGACAGGCAAATGAGAAACCAGGGAGATGGCAGTTTCATTTTTCACCTTCTTCTTGAAGGGCATTACATTGGATGCCTGCCCCTCTCTGATCTTCCGAAAGCCAACAAAAATCAATAGGAAAAGAGGCATACATCAAGTCACACCTAGTCATCATAGTGCCTGCCTCTGTGTTCAAGCTGCTGATATGGCAGCTGCCTGTGGTGCAGGACTAAGTGGTGGAGCTGCCCCTGGCAGTGTGCCTGCCTGCCTGCTCCTCATGTTTGTGCACGTTGCATGAGAATATCAAAGACAGACAGGAAGCCCTCTGTTTGCTTCAGCATGAAGCCCTGGTGGTGGTGCAGTGGTTAAGCATGTGACGGCTTAACAGAAAGGTTGGTGGTTTGAACTTGATAGCTGCTCTTCAGCGCTGCGCAACACAAAGTCATGATGGTCTGACTTCATAAAGATTCACAGCTTTGGAAACCCTATAGGGCAGTTCTGCTCCATCTTGAAGGGCCACTGTGAATTGGAATTGATATGATAGCAATGATATTTTTTGTTTGTTTGTTTTCAAATTTTCTCTTATTTTTGTTTCTCTAATTTTCTGTTGAGGGAGCTCTGGCCTAGGCCATAGATAGTTGTGCTGCTGACCCGAAGGTGTACCCCTGTGGTGGTTTGAGTCCACCAGCAGCTCCAAAGGAGAAAGTTGGCCAATCTCCTTGCATGTGATGGACAGCCTCAGAAACTCACTGAATGGTCAGCTATAAGTCAGTTTTGACTCCACTGCAATGAGGTTTTTGACCTGAATTTTCTGTTTGCCAACTTTCTCTCCCTAAATCCTTTGAGTGCCTTCAAACAAATGAGAAAGCTCTTGAAATCAAAACTTCCCTTTTACTGATATGTTTGAAATACCCTGAAATCACTGTTCTGATAAAGAGTTACACACGTAGTCATTGACATCTATTAAAGACTTCCGTGTTAATTGTAACATTTAGCCTTTTACTAACTTAGAGTAGCTGAGACTCCCTCCCCATCACCTTCACTTTTAGTGCACCAATCTTCCCTGTTTCATCTTGATCACCCAGCCTTTATGCAAAGGTTCCAGGAATTTATCCCAGAAGTATTTTTGAGTTACCAGAGAAGAGTCTTTTTTCTCTTGAGAGAAGGCCAATGCCACAGAAAGGTTTAGAGAGAATTTAAAATAGATGAAGTAGCATGTGTATACTGAAGACTGTATGTTATTTTTATTGTGTACTGACTGTCAAGTGAGAACAGAGGGTTTTAGGAGGTAGTTAATTGCACAGATTGAGACTGCCCATCTTTCTCCCATGGAGTAGTTGGTGAATTTTAACACCTTGTCTTCAGAATTGCAGTGCGGCTTTTTGCCAGCAGGCCACCAGTGTATAATCCAATAGTAATGATAGATACTATGGTGGGCCAGATTGATAAGGAAGTACAAGCACTGAATGAGTAATTTCTTTTATAAAATGATAAGGGAGCCCTGATGGTGTAGTCTGTAGAAAGGTGCACTACTAACCTAACGGCCACACTTCTCTGGTGCTTTGAACTCATCAGAAGTTCTGCTGGAGAAAGATGGCAATCTCTTCTTGTAAGACTTACAGCCTCGGAAATCCAATGGAAGGTGATCTATGAATCAATTCCAATTAATTTTGACTGGGTACTTTATTCTTTAGGGATCAGTGCAAAGTCAATTTCCATGAGGCAGTGGTTAAACATGTCCCAAATGCCCAGTTTTTCTAAACTACTAGAGCATTCCATCATTTCTAACATTAATTCATCCTCTTTCCCTCTGTACTTCTCCCTTCCATGTTTGGGTTCCATAATTTGCTGAAACATATCACACAACACACACACGATAAAGAAAAGTTCACATAGTTGTTTTTCTTGCTAGGTGCCATCAAATTGAGTATGACTCATATTGACCCGATGAACAGCCGACCTGAACCCTGTCCTATCCTGTGCCATCCTCATCATCTCTGACACACTAGAGCCCGGTGCTGAAGTCACTATGTCAATCCATCTCATTAGGCATTTTGCTCTACTTCACTTACCCTCTGTATTTCCAAACAAGATGTCTATTGCCAAGGAATAGCCTTACCTAGCTACATGCCCAAAATATGAAAGACATCTTTGCCTCCAAGGAGCATTCTGGCTGCATTTTCCCCAAGACATATCTGTTTGTTCTTTTGGCAGTTTGTGGGATATTCAGTACTCTTCTCTAGCACCATAACTCAAAGACATCAACTTTTCTTCTGTCATTCTTCTGCATTGTCTAGCTCTCTGATACATAGCAGGTAGTTGAGAAGACCATGACTTGAATCAGCCCCAAACGCATGGCTTATGTGTCAGTCCGGATTGTACTTCTGTCTCATGTGGTTGTAGGAGTTAATGACCTTAGATCAGGAGGTCTGATAACAGGCTACTGGCTCACAATGCCGTGGACTATGTCAAATGGTAGGCTGTTGGCTAAAGAACCAGAAGTTAAATGATGACGAACTAGATCAGGATTCAAAGCAAGAGAGAGAACTTTGTTAGAGCATTCATATTTATGTGTGTTATATATATGGTGGCTTAGTGATAAGGAGTTACATTGCGAACCCAAAGGCAAGTGGCTTGAATCTACAAGCTGCCCAGAGGGAGAAATATGGACAATCTCCTCCCATGCAATTTATATCCTTTGAAAATCTACTGATGGTCAGCTATGAGTCAATTCCAACTCAGTAACAATGAACAACAATGGCTTATTTATACAGCACAGCTTCCTCCCACAGCTACCAGAATTCCCTATTGCTATCCATATAAAATATATGTATATTGATATAGATAGATAGAAAGATATGCAGTTATTACTATCACTGACCCTCCAGTGAGTATTTAGAGGCTGTAAATGTATGGGAGGAGATTGCCCATCTTTCTCTCATGGAGCAGCTAGATATACACACACTCACACTTACTGTGCTCTCAAGGAAACTTCTCTCGAGCAAGATAACACAAAGTTGTGGCTTGAATAAGGATGGTGACTGAGGTACAGATAGTGACTTAAGTTATACCTCTAATAATGTAGTGACTCAAGGTACAGCATGTCCTAAGCCTGCTTCAGTAACACAATGAGCAATTCACTCCCAAATGGGACCATAGTCATATTCATAGAGGCTAGGATTTACAACACATGACAAAATGGAGGACAAATATATTTATTTACATCACAAAACTGAGAATGCCTACATCATTGGTGGTGTTAGGTGCTATTAAGTTGACTTCAACTCATAGTAACCCTATAAACAACGCATCTGGATCCTGCCCTAACCTGTGACATCCTCATGGTTTCTGTCCCGCTCAAGCCCATTGTGGTAGTCACCATATCAATCATCTTGTTGAAGGTCTTCTCTTTGGCTGACTCTCTAACTTCCGCAGCATGATGTCTTTCTCTAAGGACTGGTTCTTCCTGAAAATATACTCAACATAATTGAAATGAAGTTTCACCATCCTTGCTCAAGGGGTACTCTGGTTATACTTCCCTTAAGACAGATTTGTAAAGAAAAAAAAAAGAGAGAGAAAGTCATATTTGTTTGTACTTTTTTGCAGTCCATAATATATTCAGTACTCTAACAATACCAAATTCAAAGGCATTTATTCTTTTCTGTCAGCCTGGGTCATCTTTCAATTTTCAGACTCATAGAAAGCAATAGAAACCACCTTTGTTTTTAAACAGACATGCTTGGTTTTTAGAGCTTTGATGACAGATATTTTTCACAACAGCACATCTTTTTATTTATTTTTTAAAATTTATTTTATATTGGTTTGTATACAAAATTTGTATCTATTGTTTCATTTACATACATTGCATTTCATTTATTGCTCTATCCACATTATGTTTTATACAATCATTCTCATACATTATGGTTTTTAAATTTTATTCTGATTTATTTACAAAGTTTGAATACATTGTTTTTCACAAAAGATACCTCCCATTTCCTTCACCCAACTCACCCATCAAATTGTGCAACCCTATGATTAACACCTTACCCCCCATCCTCACTCCTCTATTTCTACCCTCCCCCCCTTGGATTCTCAGACTCATTCTACCATAATGGTTTTATACAGTATTTGTCCTTATGGGACTGAGTTAGTTCACTCAGCGTAATGCTCTCCAGTCTCTCCCAAGTTAGGTAGTAATTTACAAAATCGTTGCTCCTGCATGCTGTGTAGTATTATTCCATTGTATGAATGTACCACAACTTCTTAATCTGGTTGGACATCTAGGCTGTTTTCATGTTCTTATGATGGTGAATAATGCTGCTATGGACATTGGTGTTCAAGTTTCTATTTGAGCCTCAGTTCTCATTTTCTTGAGCATATTCCAAGCAATGGAATAGCTGGGTCATATGGAATTTCTGTGTTCAGCTTTTTGAGGAAGTGCCCCTCTCCTCCCCTCTTCTCCCTACTTCTCTTCCTCCTTCCCCTCCCCTTCCTTTCCTGCCCTTCCTCTCTCCTCTTTTTCTGTCTCCACTCCCCCTTTAGATTTTTTTACATATCTTACTAGAAATCCTCCTATTTTTACAATAATAGTCTTATGAAGTATTTGTCCTCATGAGACTGAGTTAATTCAGTCAACATAATGATCTCTAATCTCTCCTGTGTTATATAGTATTTTTAAAAATCATTGCTCCTCTGTGTTGCATAGTATTTTATCACATGAATGTACTACAATTTCTCAATCCATTCATTTTTTGATAGATTCCATTTGACTAATTCCATTTTCCTGCTATTGTGAATAACACCATTATGAACACTGGTGTCTCAGTTCTGTTTTTCTTAGGATATATTCCTACCAATAGAATAGTTGGGTCATATGGAATCTCTATGTTCAGCTTTTTTGAGGAAACACCAAATGGTCTTCCAGAGTAGTTGCACCATTTAAAAATCCTACCAACAATGTGGAAGAGTTCTAAGATCTCCACATTCTCACCAACATTTATTACTTGCTGTTCTATTAAACTTTGCCACTACTACTGGAGTGAGATGGTATCTCCTTGTCATTTTGATTTCCATTTCTCTTCTTGCCAGTGATTTTAAACATTTCTTCAAGTGTCTTTTGGCCATCTGAATGTTTTCTTCTGTGAAAAGTCTTCCCATGCGTTTTGCCCATTTTGTAATTTGGATTATCAGTCTTTTTATTGTGGGGGGTCTTATAGTTTTCTGTAAACTTTTGTTATGAGACTTTTGTCTGAGACTGCATTGCCAAATATTTTTTTCCCAGTTAGTAGGTTTTCTTTTCACCGTATGGAAAAAGGTTTGATGCAAAAGGGACTTAATCTTTAGAAGGTCCCATTCATTGATGCTATCCTCTTCTAGTTGCACATATCATTGTATTTGCCAGGTTTTTTTATACCTTAGGGTAGACCTTCTAGGTTTGGTCCCATGTTGTCTCTCATAACTTTTGTGGCTTTGGGCTTTATCCCTAGATCTCTGATTCACCTTGAGTTGATTGTGTATGGTGTGAGATTTGGATCCTACTTTTAGCTTTCTGCAGGTAGAAGTCAAGTTTTGTCAGCACCATTTGTTGAAGAAGTTGTTGTTTCTCCATTTTATAGTCTTTATTTCTCTATCAAACACTAGCTGACCATAAATCAATGGGTTAATTTCTGGGCACTCAATTCTGTTCCATTGGTCTATGTGTCTGTTATTGTACCAATGCCATATTGCTTTGGTTATTACAGCTGTGTAGTAGGCTTTGAGATCAAGAAGTGCTATTGCCCCCCACTTCATCCTTGTTTCTCAGAAGTGCTTTGCTTATTTGGGGTCTCTTTTCTCTCCAAATAAATTTGTCAATTGCCTTTTCTATTTCTTTGAAAAATGAATTTTGAATTTAATATCTGTATTAGGATTGCATTAAACATGTAGATGCTTTTGGTATGATTGTACTTTTTATTATAGGGTCTTCCTATCCATAAACAGGGAACATTTCCCCATTTATTTAGGTCTTATATTGTTTCTTGCAGTGGTGTTTTGTAGTTTTCTTTATAAGTCTTTTGTGTCTCTAGGTAGGTTTATTCCCAAGTATCTGAATTTGTGGTTGACATTGGTAAAGGATATTACTTTCTTAGTTTCCTCTTCTGGGTTTCCTTTTTTACTGTAGAGGAATCCCACTGATTTTTTTTAAATATTGATCTTGCATTCTGACATGTTATAAAATTGGTCTACTAGGTTTAGCATTTTCTTGGTTGAATCCTTGGAGTTTTCTGTGTACACTACCATATCATCTGCATATAGTGACAGTTTTACCACCTCTTTGACAACTTGGATGCTTCTTATTTCCTCCTCTTGTCATGTTGCCCTAGCATGCAGCATGTACTTCCAATACAGTATTGAAGAGGGTTGGTGAAGGTGGGCATCTTTGTCTGGCCCCTGTTCACAGTCTTTCTCCATTGAGAATAATGTTTGCTTTTGGTTTTGCATAAGTACTTTTCACTATGTTGAGGAAATGCCTTTCTATTCTTACTTTGGTGAGTATTTTAATTAGGAAAGTCAGTTGGATTTTGTTGAAGGCTTTATTTTCATCAATTGACAGGATCATGTGGGTCTTGTTCTTCGTTTTGTCAATTTGATAAATTATGTTGATTATATTTCTTATGTTGAACCATCCTTGCATACTTGTTATGAAAACCACTTGATTATGATGAATTTTTTTTTATGTGCCAGAATTTTGTTAAATTTTTTTTCATCTCTATTCATGAGAGATATTGGTCTGTAGTTTTCTCTTTTGGTAATGTCTTTGCCTGGTTTTGGTTTTAGGGTGATGCTTGCTTCATAGAATGACTCTGAGGTAATTTCTTTTTCTATTTTTTTTTTT
>NW_006399855.1:10920191-10931716 GCF_000299155.1 Elephantulus edwardii | reverse complement strand
CCGCTGCGCAGCGTGCGCACAGCGCCAGGCCCGGGTCCCCAGCGCCGCGCCGGGCAGGGCGCGCGGGACGCCGAGAGCGCACGCAGACAGCAGGCCGCGGTCCGCACACTCCGCGCGGCTCGCAGCGCCATGTTCGCAGGGTGCGGGGGTCGCGGCGCAGGACTCCAGGTCCGCGGCGGGCCGGAGAGGAGGGGCCCTTTTTCTATTTTTTTTAAATAACATGTATAATTTGTGATAGATCTTCTCTTAATGTTTAGTAGAATTCAGCTGTGAAGCTATTTGGAACAAGACTTTTTGGGGGGCTGAATCTTTTAATGACCTGCTAAATTTCTTCTTTTGTGATAGGTCTGTACAAATATCTTTTGATTTCTTGACACCTGCGACCATAGATGTTGATAGTGATCAAAGTAAAATGAAGTCTTTCACTGCATTATTAGTAACTGTGTAATTTTACATCATTGTATTGTTACTATACTATTGAAAATCATGACCTTGCCAGGATTAAGCATAACTTTAACCACCACAGGCTCCAATACTTTATTTGCATGGTCCCATTCAATTTTGGTATGAGAGTCACAATATTAATGGCTCAAAAACAAAACCAAAACCCCTCTTCAATTCGTTGATGTGGATATGATTCTGATTTATAGCTTCCTACTATAAGGTTTCCAAGGCTGTAAATCTTAATGGATGAGACAGTCCACCTGTTTACAGAAAGTTTACAGAATATTCCTAGGCCTCAAGAAGAAAAAGACCGATATCCCAACTACAAAATAGGCAAAAGACAGAGAAAGAATTTTTTACAGAGGAAGATATTTGAATGACCAACAGACACATGAAGAAATGCTCCAAATCAGTGGCAATAAGAGAGATGCAAATCAGAACCTCAATAAGATACCACCTCACTCCAGTAACAGTGGCAAAGTTTAACGTGACAGCAAGTAATAAATATTGGAAAGGATGTGGTGATAGGAACTCTTATACATTGTTGGTGGGATTATAAAATGGTACAAACACTCTGGAAGACAGTTTGACACTTCCTCAAAAGTTGGACATAGAAATTCCATATGACCCAGCTATTCCACTACATGAAAGATAGCCCGAGAGAATGAGAACTGGGGCACAAACAGAAGCTTGTATATCAATGTTCATAGCAGTGTTATTCACCATCGCAAGAACATAAAAAAGCCCAGATGTCCAAGCACAATCAAATGGATTGAGAAATTATGGTACGTTCACAGAATAGAATACTACACAACACACACGAGCAATGATTTTGTAAATTACTACCTAACTTGGGAGGGACTGGAGAACATTATGCTGAGTGAACTAACTCAGTCTCATAAGGACAAATACTGTATATTGAAGAATGAGTATGAGGATTCAAGGAGTCGGGGCATGAGGCGGGGGATGTGAGGGTGGAAGCAGAGGGGTGAGGATGGTTGGTGGATTAATAACAGGGTTGCACAATTTGATGAGAAGGAAATGGAAAAGATCTAGTGTGGAAAAACAGTGTACTAGTATTTTGTAAATAAACTACTATAAAAACCAAACCAAACCAACATAATGCATGAGAATGATTGTGTGAAACACAAGTATGAATTAAGAATAGTGTGAAACACAATATATACAAACTCTGTAAGCAAATCAATAAAAAAGTTTTTTAAATTTTTAAATAAAATGTTAAAAATTTTTTTTAAAAAGGCAAGATGAAAATACGTTTCTAAGACTGCTTTAAAATCATTACATGTTATTTAGAATGTTTAAAAAATCATTGTATGTTAATAAAAATAAACATTTGGAAAATGTTTTATAATTTAAAAAATATACTAATATATAGTAATGATTCTAAACTGGGAGCTCTTTTTTTTTGTTTTGTTTTGTTTTTTTTTAATCCTAAGGGGCATTTGAGGATGTCTAGAGACATTGCAGCTTGACTCTGTATGTGTGTAATTTGTATGCTGTGGTGCAATGATTAAGTGCCCAGCTGCTGACTGAAAGATTTATGATCAAACCCAATAGCAGCTCCATGAGCGAAGAGATTTAGCAATCTACCCTGTAAGGATAGCAGCCTTAATAATCCTAAGACAGTTCTATTCTATTATATAGTGTCACCATGAGCCAGAAGAGTGGTTGGTGGCTTTATTGCCAACTCAAAGTCACATGGTTTGAATCTATCAGGAGAGGACTCATGGACAAGCTCCTCCCATGTAATTTACTGCTTCTGAAAACCCACTGGAAGATCAGCTATGACTAGGTTTTGACTTGATGCAAGCCAGAAGCAAGCTCTAGTGGCATAATACATCGGGAGTTATACTGTTAACCCAAAGATGGTGGAGTCTATTGGTTTGAATCCACCAGAGCTTCAACAGAAGATGGGCGACCTCCTTCTGTGTTATTTACAGCCTCTTGAAAACCCACTGGAAAAGTCAGCTTTGAGTTGGTCCTGACTCGATGCCAATTAATTTGAGTTTGATGAGCCAGAATCATCTAGACAGTACACAACAGAGCCCACAGGTGCTGCTGAACACCCTACAGGGCACATGGCAGCGTATAACAACAGAGAATTATCTAGTCTAAAATGCCAGTAATATTGATTGATGTTGTTGATCTCTAACATAAAGGATTTTAATTAAATTTTTTACAATGACTTAACTACTTAGATATTATAATTTCTTTAAAAACAAGGATCTTGAGGTCAGGAATGAAAAATTACTCACGATTGTAACTCACATAGGCAGGCATCTCACGCTCAGGCTTTCAACCAGAGGCTAGCTTCACATCAACCAGTGTGCTGACTGCAGCCAAGCAATTTACCTTGTGCCTTTGATTAGATTAGATGCCCTCCATAAAGCAGAAAGGGTGTGCAGTCACCTCAGCTGAAGAAAATAACTTTCTTGACCTTATTTGATTCATGGCCTTAAAACAGGTTATCAAGTTTAAGACATGGAAAGTTTGGACCCTGCTTATTTTTATTTGGCTCTTTTCATTTTTTGTTTTAATTACATTCAAGAATATTTTAACTGGTACAGAGAGAGAGCCAACAGGACTAATCTTTAACCTTGTCCTTAAAAACCCCATACCAGGAGCCAAGCCTGAAAATTCTATGCCTTATGTGTGTGTCGCAGTTTAATTGGAAGGCAGCATCCCTCCTTGCATTTAGTGTGGACATGTCAGACGTTGTGCTAGGTTCCCTGGGGCAGGAGCAAGCACAGGCTACAAGGATTGCTCTGGTCTTTGTGCTCACATAGAGGAGTACTGGTCAGTTTTGTGTAGCTCAGTAAGCTGTCTGGATAGCTGTTGCCTCATTCTGAACTGGAAACCCATAGTTTAGATTCTGGAAGCTTTGTTTTTGGTATGATACCACTTTCTTCCACTATAGTTTTTTCATCTTATATAAGGAGGATGATCTAACTCTGTGTTCCTTCCCAAATATTTTGGAGATACTTCTGTTTTAAACTTAGAGGCACGGAATATATTATAAGAAGATACATGCTGGGCTGTACAATTACAGTAGTCATGGATTGAATTGTGTCCTTCTGAAATACTTTGTCTCATTTACTTTAGACATATTTTCAGGGATAACCAGTCCTTGGAGAGACACCAATACTGGGAAAAGTAGAGAGCCAGTGAAAGAGAGCAACACCCTCAATGAGATGCCTTGACACAATGCCTACCACAGTGGGTTTAAGCATTACAGAGATCATGAAGATGGCACAGGACAGGGCAAGGTTCGTATCTGTTGTTTATAGGGTTACTATGAATTGCAGTTAACTTAATGGCACCAGGAAGCAGTCCTCAGAACAGAGCAAGGAAACATTGCATGGTTCAAAATCAGAAAAGGAGTAAATCTCGAATGCATCCTGTCTCCATACCTTTTCAGTCTATACGGAGAACAATCTGGGCTTAATGAGGATGAATGTGCCATCAAGATTGGAGGAAGACTTATCAACAACCTACGTTATACAGATGATCTTCCTTGCTGAAACTGAGGAGGACCTGAAGCTCTTGCTACAGAATATCAAGGACTGTCTTCAATATCAACATAAAGAAGACAAAGATTCTCCCCACTGGGCCAGTTGGCAGCACCAAAGAGAAGAGACTGAGGTTGTTAACAATAACTACTTGTTTGACTCCACAATCAACACTCTTGGCACCAGCAGTCAGGAAAGCAAAAGATGAATTGCATTGGGAAAATGTGCTGTCAGGGACATCTCTAGAGCACTGAAAAGCAACAATGTCATTCTAGGGACTAAGGTATGCCTGATTTAGGTCATGGTATTCACAATTACTTGCTATGCATCAGAGAGCTAAATATGACAGAAGAATGGATGCCTTAAAGTTGTAGTGTTGGAGAAGAGTCTTGAACATACCATGAATCGCCCAGAAATCCAATAGGTCTGTCTTGGAGATGGTGAAACCAAGTTTCTCTTTGAAAGGTAGGATTTTGAAGCTCCATCTCATACACATTGGGCACATGGCCAGGAGGAACCAATCCTTGGAGAAGGACATCATGTTTGGAAGGGTGGAGGGACAGCACAGGAGAGAAGACTTCACATGAGATGGATTGACAATGCAACTGGGGCAATGGGCGTTGGCTTGTTGGCATCAATGGAGCTGGCTCAGGACAGGTCAGGCTTCAGAGCTGCTGTCCATGGGGTCACAGGAGACTTGATGGCACATAACAACAATAACAGCAACAGCAACAACAATAATGTAATTGGGAGCTCTGGTGGTCTACTGGATAGACAGTTGGTCTGCTATCCCAAAGGCAGGCAGTTTGAATTCACTAGGTGCTCCAAGGTAGAAAGATAAACAGTCTTTTCTGTGTATTTAACCATTTCTGAAAACGTACTAGAAGATCAGCTATGAGTCAGTTAGACATGATGGTGATGAGTTTTAAAATACATGGACATAATAGTATAATGTGAAGATTATGTAATGATTGTCCATGATCTGAAAGCCAAATAGTTATAAAAGGTTTCAGGATGGAATATGGCATCCCTTAATCTCATCACATCTTTAATATATATAACGAAGCTTCCCTAGAGTGTGGCCTGTAACATCTAGAGATTAGGGGAGGAAAGAGAGCCAAGAGAGGAACATCAGCATCATTAAGAAAGAATTGCTATGCACACTCATGTTTATTGCTGTGTTGTTAACAATAGTAAAGAGATGGAATCAACCCAAGTGCCCATCAACAAATAGAGAAGCTGTGGTACATTCACACCATGGAATACTACACAACATTGAAAAACAAGGAAATAATGAAATATTATACAAAATGGGTGATCCTAGAGGACATTATGCAGAGTGAAATATCTCAGTCACAAAAGGACAGACACTGCATAATGCCACTGTTATAAAATGGGTCTGACATCGGGGTTGAGGGGAGACTAAGAAAAGGGGGGATAAATAATGGACACTGCATTGAAATAGATGAGGGAAAAAATGTCTAAAAGACATATATGATTAGGTATTATTTCTGTGACAACAGTCCAGAAGAAGAGCTGCATGTCTAAGGGGCCTGGAGCTGGGGGGAGCGGAGGAAGGGAAGAGAGAGGAAATTGTGCAACAATGAAAGAATCTTTTTAAAGAGAAAAGTGTACTGGGTGGGTGGGAGGAAAATGTGCAACAATGAATAAATGGGAATCCAAATTTTCTGTAAACTTTTGTTAAAATATCAATAAAAAATAACGACAACAATAATAACAAAAAGAATTGCTGAGAGAAGAGTGCATCCTGTTGTATTCGGGCATCACAAGGAAGCTCCTTGACAGTGAGGAAGGCAGTGGAGATTTCAGTCTAGAGATGCTGAATGAGACAAGGAGACAAGATCTGATTGAGAAAGGGCCTTGTCCTAGAGCTAGAACCTTGAATTTGACCTTCAAACCTCCCAAACTGTAAGAGGATAAATTTCTATTCATTAAAGCCACCCATTTGTGATATCTCTGTTATAGCTGCACTAGACAACTATGGCAAAGATAATATTCTGTGATGACGGAATGTTCCATATTTATGCTCATCAAAATGGTAGCCATTTACTATATGCTGCTAAACATTGAAATCTGACTGGTGCAATAGGAAGAGTTGAATTTTTTTAATATTAATTTCTTTTAATTAATTTAAATAGTCACAGGTAGTAAGTGGCTACCATATTCAACAGTGCAAACAGGCAAATGGTGCAGTCTGTCAACAGCATCTGATGAAAGATGTAAAGCTGCATGCAGAAGCCAAGACAAAAAGGTATTTAAAAAATCTGTAACTCACATAGGCAATTAGTATGCACCACATGGTATATCTGATAATATTGCAACACTAATATGGTAGCTTGTGGATCCAAGCAAGATGAAGCTGTTGAGAGTTTCATCCTCCTCTTCATTTATCATGATGCTGACTATCAGTCCAGTGGTAGGAATATTTGTTTTCATGACACTCAGATACAATCCATAGAGAAGGCTGCATTCCTTGAGCTTCTGCAACAAGTGTTTCACTTTCTCCTCACTGTCATCAAACAAAGTCATGTTATCTGCGTATTGCAGGTTATTGTTAAGTCTCCCTCCAATCCTGATGCCACCTTCCTTCTCACAGAGTCCAGCTTCTCGGATAATTTGTTCAGCATACAGATTGAATAGGTATGGAGAGAGAATACAACCCTGATGCACTCCCTGCTCAATTTGAAATCATACAGTGTTTTCCTGCTCTGTTCACACAACAATTTCTGAACCAGGTATAGGTTCTGCATGAGCATAATTAAGTGCTCTGTGATTCCCATTCTTCTCAATGTCAGACACAACTTGTTATGACCCACACAGTAAGATGCCTTTGTACAATAAGTAAAAAGCAGACATTTTTCTGGTATTCCTTACTTTCAGCCAGGATCCATCTGACATCAGCAATGATATCCCTAGTACCACAGCCTCTCCTAAATCCTGCTTAACCTGTGCCAGTTGGATCCAATTTGACAGCACACAACAAGAAAACAAACAATAAAAAGCCAAAACCCAAATAAATCCTGCTTGAACTTCTGACACTTCCCTATCTATGTACTGTTCTAGCTATTGTTTAATGATCTTCATCAGTATTTTGCTAGCCTATGATATTAATGATAGTCTCCAATAGTTTCCACATTCAGTTGGATCACCTTTCTTGGGAATGGGAACGAATATGGACCTCTTTCACCTGTGTTTGTATCCACAATTAACATCCTTGGTACCAGCAGTCAGGACAAAGTGAGACATATTGCACTAGAAAATCTACAGTTAGGGACCTCTTCAAATTATGGAAGAGTAATGATGTCAGTTTGAGGACTAAGGTGCATCTGATTCAGGCCATAGTCTTTTCAATTACTTGCTATGCATCTGAGAGCTAGACAATGAATAATGATGACAGAAAAATAATTGATGCCTTTGAGCTGTGATGCTGGAGAAGAACACTGACCATCCCATGGACAGCCAAGAGAAAAGATGTATCTTGGAGAGTGCAGCCAGAGTGCTCCTTGGAGGCAAGTATGATGAGGTTTCACCTCACATACTTTGGGAATATTTCTAGGAGGGGCTATTCCTTGGAGAAGGACATGATGCTGGGAAGGGTGGAGGGTTGGCGATGGAGAGGAAGAACCTCAACCAAATGGATTGACAAGTGACTGCTGCAATTGGCTCATGTTTGTCAATGAGGATGGCTCAAGATAGAATAGGTTTCAGAATTTTTGTTCATAGAGTTGCTATGAGTCGTACTCAACTCAATGGCACAAAGCAACAACAACATGGTAGTTAAATAGGAGGCATTGAGATCTGCTAGAATATGTAGGGAATCCTCACTGCTAACCATAGATTTGGTGGTTCAAATGTACTAGTTGCTTCATAGGAGAAAGAAATGATAGTGCACTTCCATAAAGATTATAGCTTTGGAAGTCCTTTAGCACAATTCTATAGATTGTTATGAATTGACAGTTTCCATAATACGTAAGGCTACCTTTCATTGTGTAATCAAAACACCCATCTGTACCATAAAATGTACAAAGCACATTGGATTTCTAACCCATCTATTTGATAAATGTTGATCTCGCGAATTCTCTGTACTAGTTACTAGACTCAGTGATGCCAAGTGGTGAACCAGACAGACACAGTTCCCATTTTCTCACCATTTATGTGAAAAGAAAAGAGGGCCTAGCCAGGATTTGAACCTGGGTCTCAGTGTTTACATCCATTCAATCAACATACATAGGTTCCAGCACTGCCCTGGGGCTTAGAGTGTCACAGTGAACAAAACAAACAAACTCCCTGACCTTATAGAGGTTAGGGTTCTTAGCCAGTTATTTTTTTTATATGTTGTTGTTGTTATGTGCTGTGGAGTTGCTTATGACTCATAGCGACCCTATGTATAATAGCCCTGAAACTTACTCTATCCTGTGTCAATCTTGTTGTCACCGACACATTACCATCATTTCTCCAGTCACTGTGAAGATTAAATTATATGGTGCAAACGGTTAAGTACTTAACTAGCCAAATGTACTTCATATTCATAGCTAGTACTTAAGTACTAGCAAAAATGTTGGTGGCTCAAATTAATCCAGAGGTACCTCAGGATACAAGCCTGGGGATTTGGTTATGACGGATCACAGCCTTGAAAATCAAATGGGGCAGTTCTACTCTGAACACATGGGGTGACCATGAGTTAGAGTTAACTCCATGGTAACTAACAACAACAGTATGTCATATAAGATCCAACACAATGTACAGAAGTATAAGATATAAGATTCCATGACATGAGCCCAACTATTACCACCAGTTCCCTCTAAATTAATTCCGATTATTAGCGATTTTGTTAGCATAGAACTGTGTTCTGTAGGGTTTCCAGTGACTGGTGTTTTTAAGACATAGATTTCCAGACCTCTCTTCCAATGAATCTCAGGGAAGACTCAAATCTTCAGCCTTTTGCTTAGCAGCAGCACATGGACCTTGCAGGAACACCAAGAACTAAAAAAAAAAAAGGCAGCTGTTATTAACACATACATGCACACATAATTTATACAAATTATGTATGTATTTTGAATGCTGAGAAAACAGAAAACATTCACAAATGTACAGAGAAATGTGTTAATTTAAAATACTGGTTGGCATAACTGATGCTCATGTTTGCTCTAATTGCAATATGGCTAAATGGCAACTTAAAATGTTAGGCAATTATCCAAAATTTGCAAGCAGCAGAGATGACGTACAACATGTTAGAAACAGAGCATATTTATGAACTATTGTTGCTATGTGCCATCTAGTCACCTGCAACTCATAGAGACACTATATATAACAGCCCTAATATACAACAGCTCTATCTCTTGTCAAATTTACTGTCTCCAATACACTTCCCCCCATTATCCCAGACACTGAATCAATCCATCTCATCAAGAGTCTTCCTCTCCTGCACTGTCTCTCCACCCTCCCAAACATGACATCCCTCTTCAAAGACTGGTCCCTGCTTGCACCATGTCCAAAGTATATCAGACAAAGTTTCAGAATCTTTGCCTCCAAGGAGTAGCCCTGTTTCACCCTTTCTAGGACTAACCTGTTTGTTCTCCTAGCCATCCATTCAGTACTTTTCTCCAGCACCACAGCTCAAAGGCATCAATTCTCCTTCTATTATCCTTAGTCATTGTCGAGCTTTCTGATGCATAGCAAGTAATTGCAAAGACCATGGTGTAAATCAGGAGCACCTTAGTCTCCAGACTGACATCCTTACTCTTCAATACTTTGGAGAGGTCTCTGACAGCAGACTTTTCCAATCTTTTAATTTCATGGCTGCTGGTGCCAAGAGTGTTTATTATGGAGCCAAGCGAACTAAAGCTGTTAACAATCTCAGTCTCTTCATCATTTATCATGATGCTGCCAATCAGCCCAGTGGTGAGAATCTTTGTTTTCTTGATGCTGAGCTTCAATTCATATTGAAGTTACAGCAAGCAAGATTGTGTCATCTGCATAATGCAGGTTGTTGATGAGTCTTCCTCCAATCCTGATGCTACATTTCTCTTTATATACACTATTTAATTACACGTTCAAATCAAGCTACCAAAGAATTTTGGCAAACGTAGAAACACATGCCTGTTAATTGCATGACTCTGGACTGGGGTATCACAGGCAAGCATGGAAAAAAATCAATCTCAAGTGGTGCTTCCTCCTGTTTTTAAGTCTGGTGATGTAAACAGATATGAGGACAACTGACTATGCTATGAGATGAATGATAGCAGTGCTGAAGAGACACCTACATGACTCGCTTGAGGAGCAAATGATTGGGACAGAATGAGTATAAGGTCAATGGCATATGGTATAAAAAGAACACAGTGCCATTCCATGAGAGGCTCAACCACCGTGCAGGACAACAAACAACAACTCATTGCCATCGAGTTGAAATCATAGCTGACACTCCAGTGGGGGGTTTTCAGAAGCTGTAAAATGCACAGGAGGTGAAACTGGCTGGGTCTTTGAACTGCCAGAGAGGTGCTTAACAATGCAGCTTAAAGTCAGTACAGATTGCCTGATTTACTCCTACTTGACCTACTTCAAGATAACGTACATAAATTCACCCTCACTTTGAAATGATTAAATAAAAACCTGCTCCAAACAAATTCTCTAACGAAATTACCTTCACTTGTTAAATGTGCAGCTTTTAAATAATTGAATAAGCTTTGAGCCTTTTCTTCTGCTAAAACCAAACTCACTGCTGTCCTGTCCTGTCCATTCTCAATCATAGCCACCTTAAACAACAAAGTGAAACTGTTCCGTGGTGTTTCCAAGTTTGTAAACATGTATAAAAGTAGACTGCTATGTCTTTCTTGGAAGGAGTGGCTAATGGAGTTGTACCACGGACATCTTAGTTAGCACCTGAATGCTTTAATCAGACACCACCAGGACACTACCCAAAATAGTCGATGTAAAATACTTCACACAGTTTTCTCCATTAGTCTTTTTTAAAATCTCCCCTAATAAAAAAAAACAAACAAACCAGAAAACAACCAAAACATTATTCTATGTCCAATGAAAACTGTTATTCTAAAAACAAAATCTTCCCAGAAAGGCAGGTCAGAGATTCAAGCTTCTGTGACCCACTAAGTCTAAGTTTAAGCTGAATAGTTTGTTCAAGACTACATGGCAGAAGACAGATCTCTAGGATGAGTAGGGGCACTCCTTTTTTTTTATAATGAATTGATAAGTTCTTTTATTAGTAAAAATCTTTTCACCCTTATTTTACAGAGGCTTTCTACACAGAATGAATTTTTCATTTTTTTGTTTTTTATTATTAAATTTTATTAGTTTTAATGAACATTTTCAGAGATTTTGGGTTATCATTCATTCATTGTTGTACTGTTTTCTCTACCCTCCTCCCCAGTTCGTTCCTCTCCCCCCCCCCAATGCCTGTTTTAATTGTCCAATTGCCATAAGTGCTTGTCAAAGCCAGTTCTGATTAATCTCCTTTGTCAGTGTGTCCTTTGCCATTCCCTATCACTCCTCCCTGAGAGAGACTTCACCCTGATT
>NW_006399855.1:10900606-10905761 GCF_000299155.1 Elephantulus edwardii | reverse complement strand
TGCTCAGCTCCACGGTCAACACTCTTGGCACCAGCAGCCAGGAAATCAAAAAACGTATTGCGATGGGAAAGTCTGCTGTTAGGAACCTCTCTAAAGTACTGAAGAGCAACGGTGTCTCTCTGGAGACTAAGGTGCGCCTTATACAGGCCATGGCTTTTGCAATCACTTGTTATGCATGAGTTGGACAATGACTAGGGAGGACAGAAGGAGAATTGATGCCTTTGAGCTGTGGTGCTGGAGAAGAGTATTGAATGTACAGGGACTGCCAAGAAAACAGATTCATCCTGGAAAGGGTTAAACCAAGCTACTCCTTGGAGGTAAGGATTCTGGGGCTTCTTCTGACATACTTTGAGCATGTTGCAAGGAGGGACAGGTCCTTGGAGAGGGACATCATGCTTGGGAGGGTGGAGGAACGGCACAGGAGGAGAAGACCCTCTATGAGGTGGATTGATTCAGTGACTGGGGTAATCAGGATGGGTGCGTCAGAGGCAGTGTGATTGACACAGGACAGAGCAGGTTTAGGGCTGTTGTACATAGGGTCGCTATGAGTCGTAAACGACTTGATGGCACATAACAACAACAACAACAATGTTTACCGGGGCTTTGTTCACAATAGCAAGGAGTTGGAAACAACCTAAGTGCCTATCAACAAACGAATGGATAGAGAAGCTGTGGTATATTCACACCATGGAATACTACACTGCCTTGAAACACAAGGAACTCATGCAATATTATTCAAAATGGGTGATCCTGGAGGACATTATGCTAAGTGAAATATCTCAGTTACAAAACGACAAATACTACATAGTGCCAGTGTTGTAAAGCAGGATTGACATCGAGGTTGGGGGAAACTAAGAGGGAATAAATAATGTATACTGTATTGAAATAGATGAGGGAGGGAACTGTTTAGGAGGAATATATGATTAGGTATGAGTCCTGAATGAAAGCTACATAGTGGAGTGGATTGGGGGGCGGGAGAGGGGGACATTATATAACAATGAAATAATTTTTTTTTTTTTACTTTTCAAAGAGTAAAGTGAACTGGGGGGAGGGGTGGGCAGGGAGGAAAGTGTAACAATGAATGAATGGAAATACAAAATCTCTGTAAACTTTCATTAAAACAAGACAAAAACCCTCAAAATGTAATCACATTTCTCTACTTCCTCCCTGAGACCCCCATTTCTGTTAGCCTTTCTAGTCCTTCACACACCTTCCTGTCTTCTTGCCTTTATCCTTGATCAAATATTGCTTTTTTTGGCCTTGCATATTTGGTGGTTCCAAGAACTGAGTGTATCTCTGTTGTTACTGTGCCTTGTATAGATAGGCCTGTTTATTGTTTGGCTGAAAGCAGAACCACGGGGGTGAACTTTGTTATAAAGATGACTAAGAGGCACAATCTGGGAGTTCCACCAGTTTCTACCAGACCAGTAAACTTGACCTTTAAGAAACATTGCTTAATTTTATTCTCCACTTCCTCCTATTCTATCCAGGCATTTCTACCCTGATCCATTCTAATTTAATTAATTAACTTTTTTTTATGTGTGGGTACCGTCACATCAGATCTGACTGGTACAGGTGGAGATTGTTCCTTCTTCTCCAGCAGAGCATCTGCTGGATTCGAACTGTACACCTCTTGGATTGCAGTGCAGCTTCTTGCCCCTAGGCCACCAGAGCTTGTCCCTGATCCATTTTAGAGTGGCAAACAGTATTAACCAGGCATTGTCTAGTTCTTCTGGTCTCAGGGTCATGAATGTTGAGGTTCATACGGTCCATTAGTTCTTTGGACTAATTGTTTCAAAACATTTTTTTTTTTTTACATCAGTTAGAGCTAAAAATTAAGACTTTCATGTTGGGTTAGTTTTTCTTATCATCATACAGGTCAATACATTGTTACATCTCTTCTGTCTTCTTTGTTTTAGACTGATGGTTGCATCTTAGATAGCTGTTTGTAAGCTTTCAAGATTTCAGTCACTGATCATGCATATATTTGTATGTTGTTGTTGATTGTCCTCTAGTGGAGGACGACTCATGGAGACCCTATGAACAAAAGGATTGAAGCCTTTCTATAGTGATCATCATTTATCAAAGTTCATAGAGTTTCCAGAGGCATGTCGTTGAGGACATGGATGCCATTCCTACTTTCAATATATTACTGTAATGCTGTTGAATCAATTTTGACTCATTAGTGACCTCATTTGGCAGACAGAACTGCCCTGGAGGGTTTTCTAGGATGTAATCTTCATAGCACACATTCCCAGGTCTTTTTTTCTCCTTGTGGAGTTGCCAAGAGGGTTTAAAGTACCATCTTTCTTTTTAGTAGCCAAGCACTTAACCATTGTACTGTAAGGGCTCCTAACTTGTGTAGCAACACCCTCTTCCTTTTTCTTTAAGCCATCTAACCAAAGTTGTTGCATTAGCAAGCAAGAGCGCAAGTGTCCAAATGGCTAATATTCTTATCTTTAAGTTAGATTTAATACTAGTCTAATAAACAATTAATAAAAAGATCAGTTAGTATACTGGTGTGATGGTTAATGTTATTATCAACTTTACTAAGGCATCCTTCACACATATTATTTTTCACTTTGTGATTTTTATGTTATTATCCTCCATTTTCTTTCTTATAAATCTTAAACTACAGTCCTTACAGAGGGATGTCATGCTTGGGAGGGTGGAGGGACAGCACAGGAGAGGAAGACCCTCGATGCGATGGATTGATTCAGTGACTGGGGTAAGGGGGATATGTGTGTTGGAGACATTGGCACAGGATAGAGAAGGGTTAGGGCTGTTGTGGATAGGGTTGCTATGAGTCGGTTGCTAGTCGGCACATGACAGCAACAACAACAACATGTATGTTAATGCTGTGTCATAGTGGGTTATCTGTTAGGCTGCTAAATGCACTTCCAATCCACTAGCTGTTCCATGAGAGAAAGATCAAATAATCTGATTTTTGTAAGGAATTACAATCTCAGAAACATGATGGAAGGTCACCATGAGTTGGAATCAATTCAACAGAATGTTTTGTTTGTTTATGTGTTAATTAGAATTAAAAACTCAAACTCAAACTGATTGCGGTCAAGTTGGGACTGACTCATAGCTGACCCTCAAGTGTATTTTCGTGGTTGTTGATTTTATTAGGTGCCATTGAGTTTAGTACAACTCATAATAGCAATATGAGCAAAGGATCCGAACACTATCCTAACTCATGCCATCCTTGCAATGTCTGACACACTCAAGTCCATTGCCAGAGTCACCAGGCTAACCTTCCGGGTCGAGGGTTTTCCTCTCTTTTGTCATGCCTCCACCTTCCATAGCATGATGTCCCTCTCCAAGGAATAGCCTCTCCTAGCAACATGTCTGTAGTATGTGAGATGAAGCTTCACCATCTTTGCCACCAAGGAGCACTCCGGCTGCACCTTGTCCAAGCATATTTTTTGCTGTTTTGGCAGTCCATAGGATATTCAACCTTCTTCTCCAAAACCACAACTCAAATACATCAATTCTTCTTCTGCCATCCTTATCCATTGTCCAGCTCTCAGATGCATAGCAAGTGACTGAAAAATACCACAGCCTTACATCATTATTCCTCAATAATTTTGAGTGATTCCTGATTAGGGACTTTGCCAGTGCAATACATCTTCTGATCTCCTGACTGCTGGTACCAAGTGTATTGATTTTGGATTCAAGAAAATGAAATCATTGACAGTCTCAATCCTTTCTCCATCTATCAAGATGTTGCCTGTTGGTCCAGGGTTCTCTTGATGTTGAGATGCAATCCATGTTGAAAATGGCAATATTTCTTTTTGAGACTGTAAATTGCCTGGGAAGAGATTGGCTCTTTTTCTCCCGTGGATTCACTAGATTGAACCCTAAGAGATGCCATTTTTGGGTTAGCAGTGCAAACCTCTATACATTCTGAGCAAATCATTTGAGAAGCGTGACTTTATGAAGAATGTGGCAGCATGATTAGAGGAAGATTTATCAACAACCTGTGTTATGAAATTACTTTGGTGACATCTTGATAAATGAGAAAAGATTGAAATTGTTAACAGTTTTATCTTAATTTGATCCACAAGCAAACCCTTGGCACTAGCAGTCAAGAAATCAAAAGATGTATTGCATTGGGAAAGTTTGCTGTCAAGGAGCTCTCCAAAGTACTGAGGAACAGTGGTGTCAGTTTAAAGACTTAGGTAAACCCAGCACTGGTCATGGTCTTCTCAACCACTTGCTTTGCGGCTGAGAGCTGGACATTGAATAAGAATGTCAAAAGTAAAATCACTGACATGCTCACCAGTCTATCTATGCCTGGAAATCAGGAGGAGAGTTACCTGGCTGACTGACTAGAAGAGATTAATATTTGTTCCCATTCCCAAGAAAAGTGATCCAACAGAATGTGGATATTATCAAACAATGTCATTAAATCACACGCAAGAAAAATACTGCTGAAGACCATTCAAAACCAAATAGAAGAGTATATCCTCTCCCTAACTTCAAAACCTACTACACAGCAATTATGAAATGGGTAAAAGGTTTGAAAAGAATTTTCACAGAGGAAGATATTCAGATGGCAAACATACACATGAAGAAATAAATGCTCCAAATTACTGGCAATAAGAGAGATGCAAATCAAAACCACAAAGAAATATATCTCACTACATTAGCAGTGGCAAAGGTTAACAGGACAGTAAGTAATAAATGTTGGAGAGGATGTAGTGAGGTAGGAACTCTTATACACTTTGATGGGATTGTAAATTGTACAATCACTCTGGAAGGCAGTTTGTTGTTTACTTAGAAAGCTGAACATAGAAATTACATATGACTCAGATATTCCACTGCTTGCAGTATGCCCCAAGAGAATGAGAACTGAGCCACAGATGGAGACTTGTACACCAATGTTCATAAAAGGATTATTCACCATCACAAGAATATGGAAATAGCCCAAATGCCCAACCACAAACGAATAGATTAAGAAATGATGGTACATTCACACTATGGAATACTATGCAGCACACAGGAACAATAACTTTGTAAATTATTACCTAACTTGGGAGGGACTGGAGAACATTATGCTGAGTGAACTAACTCAGTCCCTTAAGAACAAATACTGCCATAGGAGTACACAATGAGGGTTGCAGAGTGGATTATATTTTGGGTTGGG
>NW_006399855.1:10893162-10900506 GCF_000299155.1 Elephantulus edwardii | reverse complement strand
AGTTCTGATTAATCTCCTTTGTCAGTGTGTCCTTTGCCATTCCCTATCACTCCTCCCTGAGAGAGACTTCACCCTGATTCATAAGGAAAAGTGGATGGCGTATTCTCTTAGCTACTTCCTGCTGGAAAGGGACGTGTGGGTTTCAGGGTGAAGGTCTTCTCTCACTACTCTAAAGAGCCCCTTTGGCAGTAGGAAACACATAGACTATTATGGAGATTGATTTTGGAAAGGAGCACTCCTTAAGACAACCATTTAATATCAAAAAGGGCAGCATTTGCCCCAAGAATAAAGGCAAGAAGAGATAGGAAAGAGGAAATAGAAATGGAGTCCGTGTGGGGGTTGCAAACATTGTCAAACCAAATGCAAATTGTTGAATGGAAAAGCAATTCTAGAGTTGCCGTTTTCTACATATTGCCACCAAATCCTTCGATGTTCCTGTCTACAATTGTTCTCCATTAGTCTTAGCCACTTCTCCTATCACTATCTTTACTGTTTTAGAAATTTGAAAACTGTTGTCTGAGGTCAGGAAGTAAAAATAGTAAAGGACAGAATTAAGACTCAGTCTAGATCGTTCTCACTTGAAATTCTTTAAGTGTTCTTTCCTAAACTAGTGGCTTTTAGCAACTTGGCTGAGATAACTGTAGAGGAGCTTTAAATTGTTTAGGTCAAAATGACCAGGCTTCGCCTGGGGAATTCTTACTTGGTTTGGAGTTCAGAATGGGTTTAATTTTTTTATTTCAAGATTTAAAAAAATAGTTTCTAAATGATTTCAAAGTGCTGCAGAGCTGAGAATCACTACTGGTTGTGGTCACCCAAGGAGAACTTGGCAGGGATTTCTCTAGAACATCCTGTTAATCTCTCTGATGAATCAGTGAATACTTATTCGATCTTTCTTCCCTGCCAGGTCTATTGCAAACCACTGAGCAAAGATAAGTTAGCAGTTTATCTCTTTTCAAAGTTAAGTAACTGCTGCATTGACCACTATCAACACCTACTTCACTTTCATTGATGGTGGTGTCTATTTATCTAAGGCTCATTAAGAACCAGATATTGTCTCAGGACCTACAACTTGTATGGAATCCCTCAAAGCCCAGTGAAGTAGGTTTTTTTGTGGGGTGTGTGTGTGTGTGTGTGTGTGTGTGTGTTTTCTTAAAGTAAAAAATTGTGTCTATTTTTAAGATTTAGACAGGATTATTATTTTTTTTTATTTACCACTTGCAAGCTTTTCCCCCCACCCTATTTTTATTCACGGTTGTACATTTTCCTCCCTCATGACCCTGTCTCTTCCCCAGTCCACTTTATAATGCACATCTGGTTCCAGATTATGCATGTTATGCCTAATCATATATTCCTTTCAAAGAGTTCTTCCTCTCATCTCTTCAAATACAGTATTCATAATCTATCCACCCTTTTCCTATTCTCTCCCCAACCCTCATTTCAGTCATATTTTATAACAGTGTTGTTATGCAGCATTTGTCCTTTTGTAATTGAGAATTTTCACTCAGCATAATGTCTTCCAGGATACCCCATCTTGTGTAGTGTTTTACAAGTTCATTGTTTTTCCAATATTGCATAATATTATGTGAATGTACCATAGTTTTTCTATCCACTTATTTGTTGATGGACAGTTAGGTTGCTTCCATCTCATTACTATTGTGAAAAATGTAGCAGTGAACATAGGTGTACATACATCTGTTTGAGTTGTGGCTCTGGTTTCTTTAGGATATATTCCCAGTAGTGGAATTGCTGTGTTGAATGGTATTTCTATTGTCAACTTTTTGAGAAAGTGTCTGTCCATCTTCTTAGTAGTTGTACCATTTTACATTCCCACCAGTGGTGAATAAGAGTTCCAGTTTCTCCACAATCTCACCAGCATTTGTGTAAAGTAATCCTGTTAAACTTTGCATGCTGGGGAGAGGATATATCATAGTTGTTTTTATTTGCATCTCTCTGATAGCTAAGGATTTTGAAACTTTCTTCATGTGTTTGTTTGCCATCTGAATGTCTTCTTTGGTGAAGTGTCTATGCATTTCCTATGCATATTTTGTAATATGGTTGTTTACCATTTTCTTGCTAAAGTGCTGGGGTATTCTATAAATTTTATTTTTTTAAGTTTTATACTGGTTTACTTAAAAAGTTTGTATATATTACTTTTCACACCAGATCTTTCCCCCTTCCTTTACTCATCCCTCCCTCCACCCATCAAATTGTGTGACTCTATAACTAAGCCCTCTCCCCATCCTCATTCCTCTGCTCCTCCCTCCCGACCTTGGATCCTCGTACTCATTCTACAATAATGGTCTTATAAGAATTTAATTCTTTTTTTCTCCTTTGGATTTTCCAGCTTTATTAAAAAGCAAAACAAAATAATTACTTGACTATTATTGAACTACCTTGAGAATGTCTATTTCTTTGAAATTATCTACAAATACGTTCTTAAAAAGAATGTTTTCCTTTTTTAAAAAATGAATGTTTATTGGAAAAGATTTGCACTTTAAGTTTTTCATTATCCTGGCCAAAAAATACACAATTAGATAAATTATAATGTATAAAGTCTAAAAAAAGTATAAAGTAGTATAATGCACGATATGTACCTATGGCTTAGTTTACAAATTACCAAGAGCTTGCACATCTCTGTATCTGACCATAGCTGTATTCTTGTTTTCTTTTTCAATTATTAGCAAGAATTTAATTCTTAGAAGATCCAATTCATCTCTTTTACTCTCTTCTTGTAAGAGAAGAAGGTTGTAGGTTTGTTTTTATGCTGGAATTCTGTTCATTCTGTGAATTAGGGCTTCTAGAGTTGTTCCTATCTTTTCTCTGATGCATTTTATAGTCTTTGGTTTTACTCTTAAAGTAAACCACCTTGAGTTGGTTTTTGTATATAATGTGAGGTGTGGGTTTTGCCCAAGTTTTCTGCAGATGGTGTTCCAATTTTGCCAATACCATTTGTTAAAGAGGTGGTCATTTCCCCACTTAACTGATTGTCTCCATTTAAAAAAATCAGCTGACCATAGGTAGATAAGCTGTTTTCTGGGTTCTTAATTCTATTCCACTGACTTACGTGTATGTTGCTGTGCCAGTGCCATGCTGTCTTAACCATCAGTAGGATTTGAGAGCAGGGAGTGTGATGTACTACGTTTTTCTTTTTCAGTAGATAGTTTGCCTGTTCAGGGTCTCTTTCCATTCTAGATAAAATTGAAAATTGTCTTTTCCATCTTGTTGAAGAATGGAATTGATATCTATATTGGGATTGCATTGAACTTGTAGATTGCCTTTGATAGAATTGTCATTTTCATGATATTGAGTCTTTCTATCCATGAACATGGTATATTATTCCATTTTTCCAGGTCTCTTTTTGTTTTTTATGGTAATGTTTAATAATTTTCTTTGTATAAGTCTTTTCTATCTCTAGTTAGATTTGTTCCCAAGTATGAAGTAGGTATTAATGCAATTCAAAACCACCTGCTTTTGCTTGGGAGAAAGATGAACAATCTCTTTCCAAAAAGATCTGCAGATTTGGAAACTTAGTGGAGGATCACAGAAGTGCATTTGGTTTGGGGTTTTTTTTTTTGGCTTTATTTTTGGTTACTTTTTGTTTTTATTGTGTTGTGTTTGTACTTTGGCAATAGGAAAACTGAGATTCTATGTAATTAAATAACTCAGCCAGATAAATAATGACTTGAATGCAGAGGTTCTCCATTTTTGGCAATGACAAACAGAATCACTAGCACTTACTGGTCAATAACTCACTTCCCTGTCGGCTAAGTGCTGATTTTACAAATCTAGTAAGTCTCCCCAAAATCACAGTTTGCACTTGAAGGAAGCTAGAAATTTTGTACAAAATATTTACCATAATCTTCATGTTAGTGTTGTTAGGTGCTATCTAGTTGACTACCATGCACAGTGACCCTGTGAACAACAGATTGGAACTTTGCCCTATCTTGCTCCATCCTCACAATCTCTTATATGCTCAATCCCATTGTTATAATCACTGTGCCAATCTATCTTGTTAAGGTTCTTCCTCTATTTGACTTTTCCCTGTGTGGGGCATTTCTCCAAGGAATTATTTCATCTGACAGCAGGACCAAAGTATGTGAGACAAAGTTTCTCTATTCTTGCCTCTCTTGGTTGCACTTCCTCTAGGATAGACTTGTTTTTCCTTTGTCAGTCCATGGGGTATTCAGTACTCTTCACCAACATCACAATTCAAAACCATCTATTTTTCTTCTGTCATTCTTATTTATTATTCAGACTTTAGATCTTGATGTAGCAACCACCAAAATTCAAAACTACTGCTGTCAATCCATTCATACTCAGAGTGACCCTCCAAAGATTTTCCAATATTGTAAATCTTTATGGAAGCCAGCTGCCTCATCTGTCTACTATGGGTTCAAACCTTTGATTTTTATTGCCATGGAATGCTTTAAGCAGTGCACTATCAGATCTCATTTTCTTGCACTAACCAAAAAACCCACTCTCACTGCATCAAGTCGACCATAGAGTAGAACGATGTAGAACTACCACAGTGGGTTTCTGAGACTGTAAATATTAATAGGAGTAGACTGCTTCATTATTCTCTGAAGGGCAGCTGGTGAATTTGAAAAATTTAACTTTTTGTTATTTGTCCAATACTCTGCCACCATGTTTCCTGTCTTGCTAAATAAGAACAATGTACTCCTATTTGGATTCACCTACAAATTCTACTTAGAATGTTACAGAATTAGGAATGAGTCTCATTTGCAAGTAGTAGGCTACTTGTACTATCTTGCTGTCACTATGGTAAGCTTTAGCTTGGCTTCAAACTTTAAAATACAGTTTTATAAGCTCATAAATAGGCTCTTCACTCCTCAGTCATATACTAGATGACACATTGATAGGAATGAGAACAGAAAGGTCAAGATAATCCCAGGGCATTTAGATAGGGTGGTAATACCAGGGCATTTAGATAGCATGGAGGCTAGAGAGTGGGGAATTTGGGAAGAGCTTCCCGAGAACGTGATATTTAAATGAAATATGGAGAAGAAGGCAATGTCTTTCGAAAGCAGCAGAGAAGCAGAGCTCTTCACCTTTCCAATGATTGGTGAGGACCAGCTAAACTGGAGCAAGTGCAAAAGGAAGCAATTTTATTTATTTTAAAAGGAAGTAAGACATAACCTGATTATTATTTAAAAGTTTATTTGGCTGCAGGAGGGATAGGCAACTGGAAGCAAGCATTAGGGTTTGGAAAGAAGACAAAAGTAGTTATATTTCATCAAGTCAGAACTGAACCACACTTGACCCTCCAATGGGTTTTCAGATGCAATTAATCACAAGGGAGGAGATCGTCCATCTTTCTCCCACAGAGATGTTGGCGGATTAAAATCACGTGCTTCAGACAAAGGTAGAGAGAGGCCTGTTTTCAGGTTGCTAAAGTAGATCAGGTAAGAGTCCAAGATGGTTGGGTCTTAAGATACTTCTTGAAGCTGTCTGCACTGGTGTAAGGAAGCTTTTGTGGCTTGGTGATAATGACTGTATTGCCAAACCAAAGGTTGTTATGTTGTTGTTATGTGCCGTCGAGGTAGGTGGTTCAAATCCACTAGCTGCTTTGCAGGAGAAAGATGGGCAGTCTTCAACGCAATTTACTCCTTCTAAAAATCCAGTGAATGGTCAGCTATGAATTGGTTCTGACTCAACGGTACTCAGCAACAAACAGCACTGGAATAGATGATGAATTTGATGATGAGAGAGGGATGAGATAGCTAGAGAGAAAAGCGTAGGGTGAACAGAAAGTGAATAAATACATCATTTATTAAAATGGCAAAACCTGCAGGATGAGTACATTTAAAACTAGGGGGAGATGGACAGATCTGGGTACATTACACTGAATTTAACTGTGAAAGATTCAAGTGTGACCTCAAGTGAGGGTCTGGATAGACAGGGTTTGAGCACAGAAAGGCGTACCGGGCAGGCACTGGGAGATGACAGAATGAATATCACTGGAAACTCCAGAAATAGATGGAATTATCTATCAAAAAAATGTATCTAGTAGGAAGAAAATTCAGACCAAGAAATGGGGCACACTACCCTAGATCTGGCAGATAATCTCTAAATTTCAGTGAATTAGCTCACTTCTCTCTCTAGACAGAGACACGAGTGCCTGAAGGTCAAAAGAGCCTAGAATTAAACCAACAAAACAAAACACAGAAATAAATGTACAGAGTACATTTTATTTATTTGTTTTTGCAATTTACTAGCTACATTGATTCCAATTTTCCCACGTGCTAAATGCAGACCTACTGACAATTAAGCCCAAACAGACAGTGAGTATCATGTGGTGCATAGAAAAAAAGATGCTAATTTTGCTGACTTTGAGAGGGGCATGTCGTAATTGAACCCACTTACTTTGTGTCTTGAATAAGAAATCTTTCCTGTTATAATATGCTTATGAGTGCTTGTCTTTAATGTAATTTGAATGAAGGTTTACAAAGCAAATTGATTTCCCTTCAATCATTCATACAAATTTTGTTTTATAACATTGATAACTTGAGATGCATTTCACCAAAGAAGACATTCAGATGATGAACAAACACATAAAGAAATGTTCAAAATCCCTAGCTCTAAGAGAGATGCAAATCAAAACAACTATGAGATATCATCTCACCCCAGTAAAAATAGCAAAATTTTAAAGAACAGCAAACATCAAATACTATCGAGGTTGTTAAGAAACTGGAACCCATATTCACTGATGGTGGGAGTGTAAAATGGTGTAACCAACTATGGAAGGCAGTATAGTGCTTTCTCAAAAAGTTGCAAATAGAGATACCATTTGACCCAGGAATTCCACTACTGAGAATATATCCCAAAGAAACCCAAGCAGATACATATACACCTATGTTTATTGCTATCATTCAGATATATGCACCAACAACCAGAGCCAAAGAAGAAATAGATGATTTCTACCAACTTTTACAGTCGGATATAGATTGAACATGCAATCAAGATGCATTGATAATAATGGGTGACTGGAACGCAAAAGTTGGGAACAGAGAAGAAGAATCAGTAGTTGAAAAATATGGGCTTGGTGACAGAAATGAAGCTGGAGATAGAATGGTTGAATTTTGTACAATCAACGACTTATTCATTGCAAATACATTTTATAAGAAACGTAAACACAGGTTATACACATGGATTTCACCTGATGGTATGCATAGAAATCAGATCGATTATATCTGCGGAAAAAACTGCTGGAGAAGCTCAATATCAGCTGTGCAAACTAGGCCAGTAGCTGATTGTGGAACAGACCACCAACTACTCATATGCAAGTTTAAGCTGAAACTGAGGAAAATTAAACCAAATCCACAG
>NW_006399855.1:10881006-10885378 GCF_000299155.1 Elephantulus edwardii | reverse complement strand
GCAGTATACATTATTGAACCCATGTTTATTGTAAAGGTACACGATGCTTGAAAATGTTGTAGGTCAGCAAAAGAGAGGAAGACCCTCAAGAGAATGGATTGACACAGTGACTGCTGCAATGGGCTCAAGTATGCCAGAGAAGATGAGGATGGCACAGGATAGGACAGGGTTCCTATCTGAGGTTTGTAGGATTGTTATGTGTCATACTCAATGCAAAAGCACTGAACAATAAAAGATATCGAGTCACATCTTTCCAAAAACTACGTCTTTGCTAGTCCCCTCCTCTTTTTTTGTCACCACCTTTCTCTGATGCATACAGAGCTTTCTTGAGGATGTAGCTGCATCTAATATATACTGGATACTCTGGCAAAATTCCTTGTCACTTTAAAACCTGTATCTGCCTAGTCATCATCTGATCTTGGATTCTTGGGACTTGAATTAGCAGCCTGTCATCTGATCTGCTGATGAGAGGTTAGTCAGCCCTATAACCATAAAAATCAGGATAAACCTCCTGTCTGATGCCTGACCCACAGACATGGAACGTGCTAGCTTGCACAGACTGCAAGAGTCATTTTCTTGTGAGAAATTTCTTTCCCAGAGCCACTTCTCTCTCTTCTCTCTCTCCCCCTCCCTCTACATACATACATACATACATACATACATACATACATACATACATACATACATACACTTCATTGATTTTGCTTCTCTATAGAATCCAGCTTAAGAAACCATGTCTCTATTTATTGAAAATTATTTGTATCTTTAATTTTTTTTTAATCTCAGGATATTTACATTTGAGTTTGCATTCCCTAGACATATTTTAGAAGGCTCAAAAATGAGTAGAAGTGAGGAATTACTTTGAGAATCAAAATTTGCCTCAATGTATAAAAGATTCCCAAGAACAAAAGCTGTTTAAAGAAATCAATGTTTATGTTGAAGAGAATTTTATCACTGGCAGATTTAGACCAAGATAGAAGCTATAGTTTCTGTTGTAGCATAAAGAAGTCTGTTGGTGGAGGAACAGTGGGGCTAAAACTAGATAAGGGAAAATGTGGATCCCTGAGACTTGTAAAACTGTCAATGAGTTGTCTGACTGTGAAGGTCTAGGAACTTAGACCAGGCTAGAAACTCTGAAAACTGGACAATGGATAAGGATGACAGGAGAAGAATCGATGCCTTTGAACTGTGTTGTTGGAGAAGAGTACTGGATATCCCACGAACTATAAAAAAAAAATCAACAGGCATGTCTTAGAAAAGGTGTAGTGCTCCTTGTGTAGGCAAGGAGAGCAAAGCTTCATCTCTTGTATTCTGAACATGTTGCTAAAATAGGCTGTTCCTTGGAAAGGATATTATGCTCAGACAGGACAGGTGGAGGGTCAGTGAAAGAAAGGAAGACCCTCAATGGGATAGGTTTACACAGTGACCACAGCAATGAGATCAAGTGTATGAGAGGTGGTGAGGACAGCACAGGACAGGGCAGGGTTCAGATCTGCTGTTCACAGGGTCATAAGAAGTTGTGCTTTACCTGAGAGCATCTAACAACAGCAAAAGGACATTCTCATGGCACAATATATAGAGTGCTAACCTGCTAAACAAGGAATTGGTGCTTTGAAACCACCAGCTACCAGAAGAAAGGATAAGCAATTTCCTCCAGTTAAGATTTACATTCTGTGGAACTCAGTGTGCAGTTGATATGGGTGAGAATAGACTAGATGACAGAGGGTTTGGTTGGGTAGAAGCTTAGTGTCCATGCTTGGAAGGCAGAGTAGAAGGTCCAGAAGAATGAAGTAGGGAGAGGAGGAGAAGTATGTGAAGTAAAACAAAAGGAGCTAATTGTTGTTGTCAGCTAGTATTGAATTGGATCCGACTTCTGGCGACCCTAAGTATAACATAACTAAATGAGCAGGGCTGTGCACTAAACCATAGTGGTGGAAAGGGTTTTCATTGGCTTATTGCCAAGCCTTTCTTCTTTGTAGTTTATTTTTGTTTGGAAATGCTGCTGAAAGCTGTTCGGTGTCATAACAACACTCTAGCCTCCACTGGCAGTGGTTATTTGTGTGATACACTGACCAGAGTCAAACTCAAATCCTCCATATGGGTAAGTAGAATTCTACATAAAAGCATCAGTAATAGGAGGAAAATGGCAGGTATATGAGATGTGGGTCTAAGACTGTAACCTGAGACCTGGATTCTGAGAAAAAAAAAGGTGTGGGTACTGATTCTCCTGAGCCTGGTCTCAGGCATTCCATGAAAAAAAATTTTTTTTGGCTTGCTTCCTGTCTAGGATTGAAACAGGTAAAAGTGTAAGCAGACCAGACGAGGCTGAAGATGAACAGGATGTGAAGTGAAGTGAAGCATGTCTATCTTTCTCTCTCTCCTTCCCTCTGAGTGTGTGTGTGCATGCACTTTCCAAATCTGGCCTTTCCACAAGATGCTGACACACCTGAGACAGGGGCTGACTCCAGCTGTCTGTGGATGCTAGTCTAGTTTAATTATAACAAAGAGATTATGTCCCTGCAGAGAACACTATGGCAGTAAAATTTAGTGACATGAAGCATACAGTAAAAAATAGCTAGATCTTACACTTGTGAGTCACCCATCTCGACATAATGTGTTTTCTGTGTCAAAATAGCAAAATTTTTGTTTTTACTAATTCTGGCTCATCAGATCAGAGGAAGGAAACTATGGAGTTTATGTATACGAACTTTTTGTATGCATTTGTCCTTCCTTCTTCAAAACAGAAAATAAGAGGACAATAATGAGCAAGACTTGTGTCTAGTTTGTTATCTTCCTGTCTCATGATGATCTCATGATGGTTTAACGAGGAGGGAGAGTAACTGGAAGAGGGAGCCCTTGGCTTGTCTTCCTCATTGATTGTCATGTGGTCATTTCCTGCTAACTATGAAAGGATAACAAGGATAGGTCATGCACTGAGGTAAGACTAAGGAAAGGAAATTGCTCCCAGAAGCCTGTTTTGATTGAAATTATAGTGGTGGAAATGACAGTCAGGAAGCAAGAATGAAAACCTCCCTTCTTTCTTTGGCCTCAGTTACCAATCCTGTCTCCATTTCTACTCATTTGTTGCCATTGGGATTGAGAAGTTGAGTTTAGTGTTTAGAGTGATGACTTCATGTCATTAAAGCAGAGTTTGGCCAAATCTAGAGCCAAGCTTTGGAAATGAAATTTAGAAAATAGTCCTGTCACTGAGGAAGTAGTAATACTTCTAAGTACTAGTAAGGAAAAAAAAAAAAAGAAAAGAAGAAGACGACTAAAGGTCACCTAAGAGGTCACCTCAAACAGAAAAGTGTAAACAATCCAATCACAAAATGGGCACAGGATATGAATAGACTTTTCACCAAAGAAGACATTCAGAGGGCAAACAAAAAACATGAAGAAATGTTCAAAACCTTTAGATATCAGAGAGATGCAAGTCAAAACATCAGTGAAATAGCATCTTACCCAACAACAATAACAAAGTTCAACAGTGCAGCAAACAAGTGCTGATGAGGTTGTGGGAAGATTGGAACTCTTCTTTACCATTAGTGGAAATGTAAAATGATACAGCCACTATGGAAGGTGCTCTGGCATTTTCTCAGAAAGCTGGAAATAGAAATACCTTTGGATCCAGCAATTCCACTACTGGGAACATACCCTGAAGGGAAGAGAACCACAACTCAAAAAGATGTATGTACCCCCTTGTTTATTGTTTCATTATCCACAATAGCAAAGGGATGGAAGCAACCCAAGTGCCCATCAATAAACGAATGGATAGAAAAATTGTTACATCTACACAATGGAATACTATGCAGCACTGAAAAACAAGGAACTTATAAAACATTACACAACATAGGGGAGACTTGAGGACGTTATACTAAGTGAAATTATCTTAGCATAAATACTGAATAACACTGCTGTTATAAAATAGGACAGACATGGGGATTGAAGAGGGATTGGGGAAAGAGTGGATAGGTAAGGAACACTGCAATAGAACAGATGAGGGGAAGAACTATTTCAAAGTAATATATGATTAAACATATGCATGAGAATAATCTGGAACAAGGGGTACATTACAGGTTGGGAGGGAAGGGGGAGAAAATGTGCAACAGTGAATGAATTTTTTTACAATTTGAATTGGGCATGGTGGGGAGGAAAATGTGCAACAATGAATGAATACAATGCCAACTTTTCTGTAAACTTTCATTAAAATCACAATAAAAAAATAAGGGTAGGTAGAGGTACAGAGTTACTTTTAGAGTAAAATAACCACAGCACAGGTTGTTGTTGTTGTTATGTGCCATCGAGTCATTTCCGACTCATAGCGACCCTATGCACAACAGCTCTAAACCCTGCTCTATCCTGCGCCAACCGC
>NW_006399855.1:10844705-10880461 GCF_000299155.1 Elephantulus edwardii | reverse complement strand
TTTGTCTTCTTGACGTTGAGCCTTAGTCCATACTGAAGGCTGCAGTCCTTGACCCTTCGCAGCAAGTGCATGAGGTTCTCCTCAGTTTCAGCAACAAGGTTGTGTCATCTACAGCACAGGTTACCTAATCTTTAATAATAAAGGAGAGTTTGAAACAGAATGAACTTTGTAAAAAAACAAAAATAAAATAAAAATATATTAAAAAAATAAAAAGGCTATAGTTTGTTTTCCCAATACTCATTATCCCTATCTTTTACCTTTTTTTAAAAATGTTGTTTTTGTTGTTGTTAACTGTCTAAGAATAACAGATCTGAAACCGGTCCTGCCTTTTTTATCATTCTTGACACACCTGAGCCCATTGCAGCAGTACTGTATATCAATCCATCTTTATGAGAGTCTTCCTCTTTTTCACTGACCCTCTGTCTTTCCAAGCATGATGTCCTTAATAGCTTCCCCTAACATGCTCAAAGTGTGTGAGATGAAGTGTTGCCATACTTGTTGATAAATTGCACTCTGGTTGCACTTTCTTCAAGACATATCTGTTGGTTCTTTTGGTAGTCCATGTATTCAGTACTCTTCTCCAACACCACAATTCAAAGGCACTGATTCTTCTGACATAATTTTTATTGTACAGTTCTCAGATAGGAAGGTAAAAATGTACCAGCTAAAAGTCTTCCTTGCTGGAAGTGTGGTCAAGGAGTTATGAATGGAAGTTACTAGGAGGGATTCTGGGAATACTGTTTGTTCTACTGTCTTCTCCCTCTTTCTTACACGGTAAAGTGGTTATGATGGCTTTGGGGATCACATAGTCATCTTGTGACCTATAAAGAATGCTGAAAAAAGAACCACAAGCTAAAGAGAGTAGAGGAGAATGTTAGAAGAAATCCTACTCATGATGACAACATGTAGTTCTCTGGTAAGCCCTGGCCAACTATCTCTAGGCCACCTCACGTGAAAGAAAGTCATTCTTCAATGTGGGTTGACTTTTACCTTTGAGACTTTGTTTACCACAGACAGAAGAAATTCTTCACTAGTTTATCAGTCTAGCATACTGTCTGTTCATCACCTTTCTTGATTATACAACAAAAAGTTGGTGTCATTAAGCTTAGATCGTTAGTTAGGACCTTTGTTTATAGACTGTTAAGTAAAGCTCTAGTTTTAATTATGATTTATTAAAGCTTCAGCAAAGAAGAATCTAGATGAAAATATTCACTCTGATAAAAGCATATTGTTGCTGTTGTTAGTTGTCCTTGAGACCAGTATGACTCACAGTGACCCTATCAAAATAGACTTGAAACTTGCCCCCTCTCCTATGCCACCCTCATCATCTTTCACACACTTGAGCCCATTGATGCAATCACTGTGTCACACATCTCGTTTAAGGTTTTCCTCTCCTTCATCACAATGCTCCGTATTTCCAAGTATGATATTCCTTTCCAAGGAATAATCTCACCTAAAGCTGGACAAATGACTAGGGAGGACAGAAGGAGAATTGACACCTTTGAGCTGAGGTGCTGGAGAAGAGTATTCAATGTACCATGGACTGCCAAGAAAACAAACAGATTCATCCTGGAGAGGGTTAAACCAGGCTACTCCTTGGAGGCAAGGATTCTGGGGCTTCGTCTGACATACTTTGGACATGTTGTAAGGAGAGACAGGTCTTTGGAGAGGGACATCATGCTGGGTAGAGTAGAGGGACAGCGCAGGAGGGGAAGACCCCCTATGAGGTGGATTGATTCAGTGACTGGGGTAATCGGGATGGATGTGTCAGAGGCAATGGGATTGGCGCAGGATAGAGCAGGGTTTAGGGCTGTTTTACATAGGGTCACTATGAGTCGCAAATGACTCGACGGCACATAACAACAACAATAGCTACATGTTTAAAGTATGAAAGACAAAACTTTGCCATTCTTGTCTCCAAGGAGCACTGTGGCTGCGTTTTCTTCAAGACATAGCCATTTGTTATTTTTTTAAAGTTAATATTAATGAAAGTTTACAGAGACTTAGGATTTCCATTCATTCATTGTTACAGTTTTCTCCCTGCCCACTCCTCCCCCAGCCATTTGTTATTTTGTCAGTCCATAGGGTATTCAGTACTTTTCTCTAGCACAGCAACTCAAAGGCATCAATTCTTCTTCTGTCATTGTTATTCATTGTCTAGCTCTTTGATGCATAATAGCATGGGACTGAGAAAACCATGGGCTGAATCAGGCACACCTTAGTCATCAAACTGACATGATTACTCTTAAGTGTTTGGGGAGAGTCCCAAAGACTGGACTTGACTAATGGGTGTGGAGAAAAGAGACACCCCTTATGCACATTTTTTCTGATTTTAAACTATGAGATGTTCCTTTGCTCTAGTCAGGCAACATTTTCTTCATTTACATATAGATTTTCCAAGAGCACAATTAAATGTTCTGAGATTCCAATTCTTCTCAATGTTGACCATAATTTGTTATGATCCACTTAATCTAACTTTGCACAGTCAATAAAACACATATAGACATTCCTCTTGTATTCTCTGCTTTCAGCCAGAATCCATCTGACACCAACAATGATCTGTCTGGTGTTACAATCTCTTCTAAATCCTGCTTAAACTTCTGGCAGTTCCCTGTCAATATATTGTCCTAGCTGTTTTTGTATGACCTTCAGCAGTATTTTGCTTGTGTGTGATATTACTTATATTGTTCTATAATTTCCACATTTTGTTGGATCACCTTTCTTGGGAATGAGAAAAAATATGAATCTTTTCTAGTCAGTCAGCCAAGTAGCTGTCCTCCAAGTTTCTTGTTATAGACTGATAAACACATCCAGATCCCGAGTTCTTATTTTTTGTCACTGAACTTTATCCTTCATTACTATGTTCGTATGGCACTTGGTGACTCTGTATATCACTTCCATCTTCTTTGGATGCTTCCCGGATCATTCAGGATTTTCCCCACAGCATCAGTGTTGTAACTTGAACCTTGATATTCAAGGCCTCAAATCTGTTCATAAGATGAGACTACCATTCCTTCTTTATTCTTTCCAACTTTTGTGTTCCAATCACCAATAATTATTAACTCATCTTGATCGCTTGTTTGGTCAGTGATCAAAGACCAGAGGTGCTGTGGGAGAACATCAGGGATCTTATCCATGAAGAGAGCAAAAGGTCATTACAAAGACAGAGGGGAAAACTCCAAAATTCATGTTAGCAGAGACTATGAAAATTACATTAGTATTAGAAGCCTTCCTTCAAGAATATGGTATTTGTGATTTTGACCTTCCAACCAACCATGAAGGTCCTGACTACATATTTTAATTTTGCTGAGCCACAGTTTTGAATTACTTGCCTTGTCACACAGCTATGTTCCATCCAGCTGATATTCTTGGATTAGGCGTTTAGGTAATAAGGGAGTCTGGGAGGTTCATAAACCCTATAAAACACTTTAAGGGATAGTCTTTTTGTTGTTGTTGTTGTTAAAATATTAACAGTAATTAGGCATGAAAGAATATGCAATATGAAAAGATAACTTGTGCTGTGAAGATATTTGCCATGACTTGTCAGTTTGTCATACTGTGGTGACTTGTATGTTGCTATCATACGAGAAGTCATGGCATTAGTGTCTCAGTTACTAATAGAATCACTCCTGGTAAACAGATGTCAGTGGAAACTTCCAGACCCAGACATGTGATAAAGAAGACCTGGCAATGGACTTCTAAAAAAAATTAGCCAATGAAAATGCTATACAAGGTATGGTATTTTCAATCACTTTGTTTATATACAAAAACTAGGTAATGAATAAGGAAGCTAAAAAAACACTTGATGCTTTTGTATTACAGTGTTGGTGAAGAATACTACGCATACCACAGACTGTGAGAAGAATGAATAAATCCGTCTTGGAAGAAGTACAGTGAGAAATGCTTCTTGGATGTGAGGAAAGACACAGGTTCATCTTGGATACTTTGGGCATGTTATCCAGAGCAACCAGTCCCTGGAGAATATCATGCTGGGTACAGTAGAGGGCCAGTGAAGAAGAGGAAGACCTTCTTTTTTAAAAATTAATTATAATGAAAGTTTACAGAGACTTAGGGTTTCCATTCATTCATTGTTGCACTTTCCCCCCTGCCCACCCTTCCTCCCCAATTCGTTCTTCTCTTTGAAAAGTAAAAGAAAAAATCTTTCATTGTTATACAATCCCTTCCCCCAGGTCCACCCCACTATGCAGTCTTCGTTCTGGACACCTGTCATGACAATAATACCCAATCATATATCCCTTTTAAACAGTTCTCTCCCTCATCTGTTTCAATGCAATATACATTATTTATCCCTTCTTTCTCAGTCTCCCCTCAACCCTGATGTCAGTCCCGTTTTACAACAGTGGCACCATGCAGTATTTGTCCTTTTGTGACTGAGATGGAAATGACACAATGACTACAACAATGGGCTCAAGCATATCAATGATTGTGAGGATGGCTAAGGGCTGAGCAGTGTTTCATTCTGTTGTACACAGGTTTGCTGTGAGTCACAACCAACTGGATGACATCTAATAATGACAAGAAGAGTGAGACTATTTATAGGAACTGTGACTCAATAGAGTTCGACTGTGGAAAACAGAGGAACCAGCTGAGACATTTGAACACAATAACTGGGAGCATGCACGGTGTGGGAACACATCCTTTACCTGTGTATATGTTCTGCAGCACACTGATGTGGAAAATAGATTATTCAAGATTGTCAGAAAAAGGAGAACACATTTTTATAAAAGGGAAGTCTATATGCATGTCTCAGTATTGCCACACATCGAATTATAGTGTTGTAATTTTCCATGATTGTTCTTGTGTGTATGTGAAGCTGGAGAGAAGGGAGAGAAGACTTGAACCATGATATTGGCAAACAATATTGAATATACCTTAAACTGCCAGAAGAATGAGCAAATCAGTTTTAGAAGAAATACAATAAAAATGCTTCTTAGGGGTGAAGAAGGTGTAGATTTTATCAAGCTTACGTTAGGCATACCCTCAGGGTATTGCTAGGAAAAAACATGATGTTTGGTGAAGTAACAAGTCAAAGTCTGCCGTCAAGCAAAAGTCAGCAAAAACCAAGGAAAACACTCAGTGATATAATTCCTACACTTAAGGACTTGGCTACATGGAAGATTGTCAAGATGGTGCAAAATACATCAGTGATTCATCTTTCCATGTCTGAGGCTGGGCCATGTCAGGGCCAAGTGGACAGCAACTTACAATAACCTCATCCACAAAGTTTGCACCATTTTGGGCTCTTTAGAAGTAGGCAACATATAAATGCATTGCCCTATGACTTCCCCACACCCGAATTTGATATTCCTGGATACAGTACAGTTTCTGGAGCTAGTTCAAAATAGCTCCCTTCAATATGTTGTTCCCTATGTCTTTGTCATCTATATCAGAACAATATGGCTATATTTGTGTCTATGGGCACCTTTTACATGGTGTTTCAGGTGCCACACAGAAAATTTCCGTGTCAATTGGAAGGGGGCAGTTATCTGAGCAAGTGAGTCAAATCAAAAGAAAACATTGTGAAGAGTTCAAGTGCATCTGAAGATGGGTGGGAGCCATGATTGTATGGTGGTTAGTGTTGTGTGTTGTGAAAATCAGCTAGGAAAAAAAGGGTTTTGCTTTGAAACGGTCTAGCCATTTATCTCAATGTTGGCTCATTTTGTCCAACCTATTACCTATTCATGAAGAAGTATCCCTTCAAATGAGGGGTCTCTCAGGTAGAAGGACAAAGAATCTCAGCTTTGGGTTTGTGCTCTCTGCCTGGACAACATGGCACTTTGGGACAAGGGAATGCTTGGAACAGGGTTTGTCAGCGTTAACCACCGCCACTCGCCTCTGTGTATGGTGGCAGTCTGCCAGATGAATTCTTTCAATCAGCCTTACTCAGCCTTTCTCAATTTGATAGCCTGAGCAGATCTAATTTAATCAGAAAATAAAGGGGGCAGAGTAGAAAGATAATCAGGCCAGCAAAGACTATCTGGCTGCCTTCATATTTCTCCCTCTCCTAAGTGTTGGCATTCTATTTGAAATTAAATATATGCTTTCTTCCAAAATGAATGACAGGAAGAGAAAGAAAGAGAAAGCCACCCAGGCTTGAAAAGTAGTAGCTTCTTCTTGCAGCTGACTTCCTGCCATTGCCCAGTGAGAAGGCAGCCCAGTGTCCTCAATTCACCTTTGCTGAGGCCAAGCTCTATGCAAATAAGCCAGCTTTTTCCACGTCTGCCCTTCTGAGACTCTTTTTTTTTTTAAAAAAAAAAAAGGAAGGAAAGAGGAAAAAAAAATTACCACCGTCATCAACAACAACCAAAAAACCCCAAGCTCAATTAATTCCAGTAGACTGCAGCAAAGCAGGGGACTTGGGTAGAGAGACATCCTGTTTTGCTTTTCAAGCTGTCAACCATCATGCCAGTAACCTCGCAATGAAGCCGTACTCAGTTGTGAAAGAAATTGTGGATGACAAAGAACTAAAAGCATCTGCAGGTCAACTTATCTAACCTTTTATCACTTGTAATGCTACTTTTAAGGTTAATTTGCTCTGATGGGAAGAAAACAGGAAAAATAATCATAAACCCTAATCTGCACTTGCTAGACTTATTTTAAGCCAAGTTTGAGGTTAAGTAAGTTAAGTCTTAAAAGAACTGCAGCAACATCAGTACCATCTTTGCTTAATAGCTGCAGTCTAATAGGGCCTGCTCTCAGGCTTCAGGGTTTGGAATCTGGAGATAATCAAAGACCACACATTCAATATCTGATGATAATGTAGCTAACCAATTTGGTATCATATTCCAGGGCCAGGTAAGAAATGGGAAAACCAGATAGAACAATTTTGATTAGCTGTGAGAAAAGAGTATACTGGGGATGACAAAGAACTGTAAACACTGTATACTGAAGGCACACAGTTCAAATCTACCAGATGCCCTGCTGGAGAAGGAGGAGCAATCTCCTTCCATGCTAGAGAATCTGATTTGAAGGTGCACAACAAGAAACACAAAACAACACTATATGCTAATTCAACAGAAGTAGAACCAAGAAAAAATTGTACCTAGGTGGTGCAAATGAGTAAGTTCTTGACTATTTGCAGGAAGGTTGGCAGTTCAAACCTATCTCTTGGCACTTGGGGAAAATAGACCTGATGATCTGTTTCCAGAAGATTACAACTTTGAAAACTGTAAGGAGTAATTCTGCTTTATGCATATGGGGATGACAGGAGTCAGAAATGACTTGTAGAACCAAGACATGGATTTTTCAATCTCTCACATCTACTATCAAACATGACCAGTCTTCACTGCCTCTATTGGAGAGATCCTTTCTGAAACACTTCCTTGACAATATCTGTCCCAAGAGTAGTCTTTCCCCCCCCCCCCATGGCAGCTCACTTTCAAGGTTAAATAATCTAAACAGCTGTTGAGTCAATTCCAGCTCACGATGTGCAAGAGAAACCCTCCACAGGGTTTTCAGCGGTGATTTTAGAAGCAGGTTGCCAGGTTTTCTCAGGAGGCATCTTGAGATTGACTTGAACAACCAACTTTTTGATCAGCAGGGTCACTCACAGACTTCTAAATAGTCTTATTCACTCGCTTATTTCCACCAAATAAATTTTGACTCATGCTGAGCCTCCATCAAGTTTCCAAGGACGCAAATTTTAATAGGAAGAGACTTCCTATCCTTCTCCCTTGTAGCAGCTGGTAGATTTGAACTGTTGAATTGAAATTGCTGGAGACACATGGCCTTTTATTTAGTAATAGTACAACATACTATGAACTATGCCATCAGAGTTCATTCCAAAACAGTTTAGTCCTGTGTAAATAAAAACTGTTTTGGTCTGTAAGGAGATCAGGAAATCAGTTTACTGGAAACAGAACAATCAGAATTAAAATAATGGAAATATTAAAACATTGTAGAAAATGCAACTAACATCACTTAACAATTTGCATAAAAATTGATGAAAAATATTTTGATTCACTGTGAAAAATTTCACCTAAAACAATATTTCTTTTAAAAAATAAATTCACTGGTAAATTTCTAGTCTAAATCACATTTTCAAGTGTGCATTTAACTCAAAGCACAAACAACAGTAGATAGCTGTCAGGTGAGGTTTAGAAGGCAACTAAACAAGAGTAATGAGAGAAAATATTAGCACGTCTATTCATTTTTCTCATTCTTTTATTAAATTTCACTCGTTATTGTCGGGTGTTGTTGAGTTGAGTAAGACTCATAGCAACCTTATGAACAACAGATCTCAACCCTGTCCCAGCCTCATTATTTCTGAGTCACTCAAGCCCGTTGCAGCAGTCACTGTGTCAATGTATTTTGTTGAGTGTCTTCTTCACGTAATTTTTTTAATTGATTTGAGGATATTTAAAAATATATATAATCATTGGTTCAGTGCATTTCCAATGTGTACATACATATAAGTGTTCTTAACTACCTCAATTTTTTTTTAGTTTTATTATTTTGAGGGATAACATTTTTTAAAAAAGATCTGGAGTACTCTGATTTACATACAGGCTTGAAAGGATACGAGATTAATTTCAGAAATATCAGCTAGCAGGCAATGGAATAGTCAGGAGAGAAAAATCAATAACTAAAGGAATGATCTTGATTATAGAGAAAGGAGAAATTGAGAGATAGTTTAAGAATTTTATTTAAGAAGGGTTGATGATTGACTGGGTGTGGGGTGCAAGAAGTGTCTCAGCTCTGAGAACAGGTGTTTGTTGTGAGCAGTGAGTGAAAGGTAGTATGGAGTTTGTTTTTCTAAGATTATGTGAATGTGAATAAGCAGGGCTATGCGAATGGGACCTATTGGATCATCCACAAAGGAATTAGCTGTCTACCATTCAAGAGGATTGGCTAGTCTCAACAATCTACAAATAGATAAGCTAGTCCCACCAATAAACTGAATAGCTCTAGCTGCAGAGAGGGAAGAGAAGAGAAGAGAGACCTTCCTCGCCCTAGTAAAGAGGAGACAGAAATAATGTAGGGTATGCCTTAGCATGGCAGTAGAAGCCATGTTTGGATTGGAGAATTGACATGAGATGGAATTTTGGTAGGTAGGGGGAAGCCAATAATGACAGGACTGAGAATAGTGTTGGAAAATTGGGGGGAGGGGCAGTAAGCCAATATTGGCAAGACTGAGAACTTTGTTGGACAATTGAGGAAGGAGAGTTAATATTAGCAGGATTGAAAATTTGGGAACAATGGCCTGGAGCCATGAGGCTTGGGCTGAGATGCCTGCAGGCACATTTCAGGAGCTGTCTTGACTGTATTCTGTTATTAATCTGAATTATAATCTTTTGACTTCTTCAGTATGGGCTATTTCCATGTTCTTGTGATGGTGAATAACATTGCTATGAACATTGTTGTACAAGTTTCCATTTGAGCCTCGGTTCTAATTTTCTTGGGGTATATTACAAACAATGGAATAGCTAGGTCATATGGTATTTTTATGTTCAACTTTTTACCCTTATCTTTTTTAGATGTAGTGTTTTGTGTTCACTGAGTCCCAGAACTTAATTGTGAGTGAGCACAAAATCCCTAATTTATCCTAAATCTCAGTGCTCTGAAGTCCCATACTGACTAGCAGATGTCTAGTCTTCTCCTGAAATATTCTTTCATTATTCCTGAAAGCTAAAAGGCATTTTTTACATTTAGCCTTTAATCCTTTTACCTTGTGTGCATTGATCTCTTGTAGCAGCTCTCCTCTCCCAGGTAAGTGTCTGTGCTACTGCCTTTTCTGTGTTCCATTCCATATCCATCAAAGGCATCAGAAAGACACTTGACTTCTTATGCCTCTCTTCCATGTCATTTAAGGAAATTTTTCTTTATATTGTGATCAGCTTTCAGAAGGCCTACTCAGAGCTGAAAGCAGGAAGCAGGAGCAGCATCCACTTCCTAAACAACATGCCTCTGGAAACTCTGTGAACTTTGATAAATGTTGATGGTTGTAGAGGGGCTTCAGGCCTTTTGTTCATAGGGTTGCTATGAGTTGTGCTCAGCTCGAAGCCAATCAGCAACAACAACAACAACTCATAGCTGAATGGGGTTTTCTACCTCAGCATCTTCCAGGGACTGTGTTATGCTATGACTAAACACAATTTCAGGCTCCAGGAAACAACATCTGTTCACCATCTACGCTACATGGTTTACTCAGCCAGCTAAGCTTCCTACTAGTATTATCCCATATTTTCATGCATACATCACAGGATGTGATTGGGCATTTGTTTGGATCATCAGACATTCTTTGAATATTAAAAGGCCCATGACCATTCTGTTGCTAGTAGACTGATCTAGTAGAACACAGAGCTGGCTTCTTCTGGATGAGGTGGCTCCATTCACTTTATATGTAACAGAGTCTTACAATAAGCAGACTTAGAGTTCTGATACCTAGGAAAGACATACTGAAGATCAGGCCTTTGGGAAAGGTGTTAAGTTCATGTGTGAACAAATAGAATTTAAGTAGTGCATATAGAGATGGCAATATACTGTAAGTGACAACTTTAAGTCTGTAGAATAGAAGGAAATAGGAACGGAGTATTCCATCTGGAGTGTTTCCAAATATGCACCTGGTATATTGAGACTAAAGGTGATTAAGAAACAAAATTACTAAACTGTATGTATGTGTGGATACATATGGAAGAAGAATTGATGCAGATTTGGCTCAGGAAATGCATAAGAAGAGTGAAAACCAGCTTTATTATACCAGAAAGTTTCCAAGAAAACTATGAAAGATTTCTGTATTTATGTCAAAGTGCAGAGGGGCTCCCATTGGCCCAAGATAAGACAATGTGTGTACTACAAAGAATTATGGATTAAAACCAGGTTTCTAATCATTTGGAAATGGTTCAGTTGTGGTTGAAAGAGTACATGCATTGCATAGCCGCTGAATCTCTTGCTTGTGGAATTTTGACCCAGGTAGGAAAGAGGATGAATTTGCCCTAAGATTGTGGCCAGCACACATTCAAAGCTGTTTGTTCTCTTTCTATCCTTGAGTATTACTCAAATGCCTGTTTCTTACTTGAGTTAAAAATCACACATATACAAGTGATTTAGGTACTACACAACATTCAGAAATTATACAACATATATACTCAATATGCCATGACTATATTCTTTCAATTCAGTTGGACACTATGATTACAGCACATTAACAGACATGAATCATAGGGATACTCAAAACAATAAAGAAAAAAGAGCTGTTTAAGAGGACTATGTGATTAGACAATGTACGTATAACAACAAGTTGGATATGAGGTTCATTGCAAAACGGACTAGGGGAGTGGAGGGCGGGAGAGGGATGAAAATGTGCAACAATGAATGGATGAAAATCCAACTTTCCTGTAAACTTTTGTTAAAATCATAATAAAGAAAAAAAGCCCTAAAAGAATAACTTGTGATCATAAAAAACCCAATAAAGCAAAACTTATTTCTCACTTTTGGAGTAGTATAACACTTCTGATTGCCTTGAAAACTAATAAAAGGAAACATCAAATATTTTATTTTTTCACCACAAGCCATTCCTTATAGTAACTAAGGCATTGATAAAGAAAATGTCAACAGAAAAATCCAGCAAATAAATTCAGGTGAAATGATGAGGCCAAAATGAGACAATGAGGCATTTTGAACTCCCTGATGTGATACAAGTATACAGCACCACCTAAAGAAATATTCTTGCTAAAATGTGAACCTTGCATCTGGTCAAGCTTCTAAATCTACCTGTCAGTTTATAGGAAATTTAGAAAATAAGGGTACATGTTAAGCTGACACTTGGAGGGATAAGATTAGCAAACTGTTGAAACATTTACTGAAAGAGATAGCAAAACTATAGTCTTCAATATGGATTACATCTCAGTATCAAGAAAACAAAAATCTTTACCACTGGACCAGTAGACAACATTATGATCGATGGAGGACAACTTGAAGTTGTCATTATTTCATATTACTTGAATATACAATCAAAAGACATGTTTTATTGGCAAAATCTGCTGTCAAGAATTTCTCGAAAGTTAAAAAGCAAAGGTATCAGTTTAAAAACCAAGTGAACCTGATCTAAGTAATAGTATTTTCTGTTTCCTATATTTCTGAGAGTTTGAAATGCATAAAAAGGACAGAAGAAGTATCTATGCCTTTGAATTGTGCTGTTGGCAAAGAGTATAGAATATCACAAGGAGTGACAAAAAAAACCCGAACTTATCTGTCCTGGAGGAAGTATAACCAGGTTGCTCCTTAGAGGCAAAGATGGTGAAACTTCTTCTCACATACTTTGTGCATGTTGTCAGGAAGATTCATTCCTTCAAAAAAGACATCATTCCAGGAAAGGTAGAGAGTCGGTAAAAAAAGAGGTTGACACTCAACAAGATGAATTGACACAGTGACTGTAACAACAGGTTGGAGCATGTCAGAGATCATAAGGATGGCTCGGGATAGGATAAGGTTCAGAAGTGTTGATGAGGCCGCTATGAGTCATAGTTGACTTGATGACACTTAACACTAACAACTAAAAGAATGTGAGAAATAGTGCAGAATAATAATCTTGGTTTTCTGATAAATAGAATTCAAGGAAAAAACAGATTTAGTTCAGTGATTTAAGATATGTAACAATTAAACCCAACATTAACCCTTCTTTGGATTTTAATTTAATAACAAATAACTTAAAATTTAAATATAAAAATGAATTTATTTTTTAAATATGAAGGTTTATTTAAAAATTCATATATTTAACAAATACATTATTAGAAAAATTTATATGACAATCAGGGAGATCTTTCTATTTCAGTTCCACATCTGGAAATATTTATGGGAAAATGATTATGTCTGGGATTTACTTAAAAGTAATCTAGGGGAGGGTAGAAAGAAAAGTGGGTGAACCCAAAAGCTGAGGGGTGTTGTGGGTTTTATTTTTTTATTTTTGTACGTGTTTGATCATATATGTGATAAGAGAAACAGAAAATACTTCAGAGTGAGGAGAGGCCCAGGTCTAGTGAAGGAAAGGATCTCACATAGAATGAGGAGGAGGAGACCTTACAGGAGGAGAAAACCAGGACAAAGTGGTACCTTGGAAGCCAATGGAGGAGTAAGAACACCCACAGACCCGTAAGTCTGGAAATTTTCAGCTGAAAGGAAGGCTAACTTGAATAACAGGATAGAAACCTTAATTTTCATTCCACGCTAGCCTACACTTGGTAAATTATACTATTTACATCCCTTGAAAATATCACGTTGTACAACACAAATGTACTATTATTGTTTTAATGGCATATCATATGTGGTCTAATATGGGGATGGGATGCAGTTCTGTAGACATTTACTCAAATAAGAAATTGGATTTTGATGCTTCCCCATCCTACTTCCTCCCTCCCCATCCCACCCATACTTGGAGGAAATCAGTTTTCAAAGCCAGGAATTATCTTTTTCAGTATGTGAAACGCATGGATATGTTGCTATATGATGCTGACACTATGCCCAGCTCCTTAGATTCTTTTTATCCTGATAAAACCATATGAATCACATAGATTGCTTAGGGAAAGGTTTACTAACTGTGCAGACGTTGACTATTCACCCGGGAGCTCTGGTAGTGGTGTAGTGGCTTTCATGTTGGACTAACTGAAAGATGGTGGTGAATCTACCAACCCTGTCACAGGAGAAAGGTAGACAGCATCTTCCCTAAAGATTTACAGTCTCAGAAATCCCAAGATGGGCCACCCAGAAGCAGAATTAACTAGTAAGCAGTGGGCTAATTGTTTACTCAGTTATTAGGGAAAGGCTGTGAACAAAAAGGATCATTTTAATGATTTTTAAAATAGAAGAATCCAAAGCACTGAACTCTTACAGTTTATTTCTGTCATTACAGGAATTGAAGTGGCCAGTAAGATATATTTTCACTTGATTAGAAAAAAAATGTCATAACTGAAGGTTCTGTCAATACATAAAAAATCCAGTAAGATTCTTCCTTATAACGTCCCTGGTTGTTGTTTTGTGTGCGTGTGTGTGTGTGTGTGTGTGTGGTTGCTTTTTCACATCATCTACAATTATTATGCTCTTTAATTCAATTCACAGGACTGCTGAAAAAGCAGGCATAACTGTCTTAAAAGTAGCACAGAAAAAGTTTGGATACCAGGTTATTCTCTTATGTAAGTGTATTACACAGCTTGGAATAGTCACAGGTTTGCAAAGTTCTTCTCATCTACTGATACTTTAAGCCTAGGAAGAAAGAGGTCTCTATCGTGTTGGGTCTTGATTTTGCTTGATTTGAAAGCTTCCATCAATTCTTATTTCTTTTGTTGTGTGATTCTTACATCACTTGGCCTTCTTATTCACTCTTGGTCAACTAATTGATCATTAACGACAAATTTTAGAAATAGTCTGTCTAATGGCTCTGAATTTGATAGACTCAGTAGAACTCAAGATCTTTCTCCTGGAGTTGATATCCAGGTAACTGTGGTGATATCCCAAAGGGTCTAACATTCACAACAACAATTTTTTGCCAAAGTAAAAAAAATCAAAGTCACTGGTGTCAAATCTATTCTGACTCACAGAGAGAGATCCTACAGGACAAGACTGTAAATCTTTACAGGAGCAGACTGTTACATCTTGGTGGTTTCAAGCTGTTGACCTTGAGGTTAGCAGCCAAGTGTTTTAATGACCAAAACACCAGTGCTCCTGACCACAACGAAGCTGGGATTAATTGTCATTTTCTTGTAGGTAATTTTCACTGGAAAATCCATACCTGTTGTTTCACCAAAGTTTTGACAGAAGAGGATGTTTTGGCTGTCTAGCTTTTTCATCTTTGACAGTTCCTCATTACCACTATTTGGAATTGTCACCTGAATAATGTTAATTTCTTTAATACCTAGCACAGTAGCAATAGCACTGGAAATGAGCTTAATTTTCTTAGGGAGGAGGGAGCTAGGGTTCTTTGAGGAGGCAATGGTCTTTCTAATGGTGATCTCAAATATATCTTGCTTTTAATTAACTTAAATCTTGACTTTTCCCCCTAAGGTTTTTGGTTTTTTGGCAAATTTTTTTTTAGCTTAAAAATGCCAAAAGCAGATGGCCTTTGGGAAGATGTATCTATTTTCCCTCTTTCGGGATGAGTAAGATGTCTGAGTGGTTGATGACTTTCATTGACCGTTACAACAAATATTTGTTGAATGTCTAGATTTTCTGCAAAACACTGTGGTTGGTACTGGTAACATATTGATAAGAAAAGCAGGCATGATTCGGACCCTTATGGGGTGTTTATTCTTGAATACACACATCAAACAAATACCCAACCCAAAATTTAGACAATGGTAAGTCATGTCAGGGAGAAGTATTCTTACTACATAGCAGCTCAGAACAAAAGAAGCTGACTTAATCTAGGAAGTTATGTTAGGGAGAACATCTCTGAGGTTTTGAGCTGAAAAGTGACCAAAAGTTAAGTGTTAGCAAGAGAAAGGGAAGGAGTCCTCATGGCACAGCGGTCTGTGGTTGAGATCACTAGCTCAGCAGCCCCACAGTGGGAAATTGTGACATCTCCTTCCAAAGAGATTAACAGCCTTAGAAACACCTTATCCTATAGGATCCATATGTGTTGGAATCAACTCAATGGCATAAACAGAAAAGGAGTTTGTTTGTTTTTTAAGTAAAACCTTAGTTGTTATGTATTGGACTGCTGCTAATTTGCTTCTTGGATAAAGATGGGAAGACATTTACTTTAAAATGTAAATGCTTAAGAAGTTGATAGAGGGTGGCCAAGAGTTAGAAGTGACCTGATGGCAGTGGATTTGGATTTTTGTTTGCTTGGTTTTTGCTTGCTGTTACCTGTAAGTTCCCCTGCAGCCTTTAAAAGACAAGTAGATAAAAATCACCTTGGTTCTGCCATTAATTTGTGGGATCACCTCAAGGAAGCCATGCCACTTATCTGGCTCCCAGTTCTTCAGATTGAAAAGGAAGAAACTAGGCTGTTAGTTTCCCTGTAATGAAGACTCAAAGATTGTGAAAACATGGTTCTGTTTTAGGAAAGAAACACAGCGATTTGTTAATACACTCTTTTGTATCTTTAAAAGATTCATCTATCAGATCATTTTCAATATAAAGAGTGGGATGTGTGTGTGTGTGTGTGTGTGTGTGTGTGTGTGTGTGTATTCGTAATCCTCTTACATTTAAAATAATTGGGCACACATGAGTCATCTTTGAAGGGCTTATATGGCTTGGAATTGATTAGATGGCAGTAGTATAAAAGCCTTTAGTGATCTTTGTCTATGGTCAGACCTAGAAGATTCTCTAATCAGCCTAGAAATTTGAGGAAGTTATGTTTTCACTGGAGAATTGAGTTGATGTTAGTTGGCTTATGGTACTACAAGCCAAAGACCTATTACCTGTTGCCAAAGACCAACTTCAGAGACAGATAGGGGATGAAAACGCAAGAGCCTTATTATATGTAACACAGATGGAAATATGAACTGCCAAAATTTGTCTGTCTTGAGTTTAAGGGGAGACTTTTACACAGAGCCTGTATCTTTGCTTTTCTGGGTAGTCTATGAATGGTTGTGTCACAGTCATGCTGACTGGTTCTTTGTGTCAGCCTGAGGATAACTGGCTCCTTCCTTTGTGTTGCAAAGGATTCCTCACTGTTCATTGTCCTAACAGAAAACAAGTGAAGATTAGTAATTACAGAAACTCCAAAAGGGAAGTTAACTTTTAATTCTTAACCAATAAAACAAAGCAGGAAATTAAACTCCTTAAACAAGTGCTTCCACTTGGAAAGTGGTTAAAACAAATGTAAAGTGTTAATTATCTTTTTAAAAAAATCTTTTTGCCCACTCTATTAATCCTTTACAGTTATTATACTAAGCAACTTCAAATTGAATGGAAATAGATACTAAATTAAACTAAATAGAAACACACTGGTACCCTTTCTTGAATGGAGCCTGTTGTTGTTGCTCTTAGTTACATTAAGAGTTGATGCAAAGTAACCCTGTAAACCTCAGATCTGAACTTTGCCCTGTCCTGTCACATTCTCACAATCTCCACCATGCTCAAGCCCATCCTCGCAGTCACTCTGTCTGTCATTCCATCTTGTTGAGTGTCTGCTTCTCTTTCCCAACTCGACTTTTCTTAGCATGATGTCTTTTTCTATGAACTGGCGGGCACCTTCTGACAATATACTTAAAAGTGTGTGAGAGAGTTTGACCAACTCACTGGACTTCAAGAATTAGCTTGGTTACACTTCTTTCAAGGCATATTTGAGAATTTTTTGGCAGTCCATATAGTACGTTCAATACTCTTCTCCAACACCACAACTCAATGTCATCAATTCTTCTCTGATCTTCCTTATTCCGTATTCAACTTTCAGATGCCTAAGAAAGAATTCAAAGTACCATGTCTTGGGCAAGACACACTTTCATACTTCAACTGATATTATTACTCTTTAGCACTTTGGAGAAGTGTTTGTCAGATATTTTCCCAAAGCAAACATCATTTGATTTCTTGACTGTATCTACCACGGGTATCGATGGATTCAAGTAAAATGATATTGTTAACAACCTAAATCTTTTCTCCATCTATCTTGATATTAGGGAGCTCTGGTGGTGTAGGCCACAGGCAATGCACCATTAACACAAAAAACACTCTCTAGTGGCTCAAATCTACAGGTTGTTCTGTGCAAACAAGATGGACAATCTCCTCTAAGGAGATTTACAGTCTTGGAAACCCAATGAAGGTTCAGTGCTGAGTCAGATCCAATGCCATGAGAGATTTATTCTTTTGGAAGTCCCTGGGCTATTCAGTACAAATATTTCTATGTGGTAGAATTTAGGAGCTCTAGTGGCACCAAAGAGTATTGAATGTACCATGGACTGCCAAGAAAACAAACAGATTCATCCTAGAGACGGTTAAACCAGGCTGCTCCTTGGAGGCAAGGATTCTGGGATTTCGTCTGACATACTTTGGACATGTTGTAAGGAGGGACAGGTCCTTGGAGAGGACATTATGCTTGGAATGGTAGAGGTACAGCGCAGGAGGGGAAAACCCTCTATGAGGTGGATTGATTCAGTGACTGGGGTAATCGGGATAAGTATGTCAGAGGCAGTACGATTGGCACAGGACAGAGCAGAGTTTAGGGCTGGTGTACATAAGGTCGCTATGAATCACAAGCGACTCAACGGCACATAACAGCAACAACAACAGTGGCACCAAAAAGATCAGCACTTCAAGCCCACCAGTCAGTTACTATAAGCTGAAGTCGACTTGATGTCAGTGAGTTTGCTTTGGATTTTGGTGGTGTAATTTAGTCTGGGGATTGCTGTCTGAATCATATGTCTTCTTTTAGCTTGATGCTGGATAAGGATGTCTGTAGTTCCTTTTGCTTATTTGCTTTTAATTGTTGAAAACTCTAGTAATTCATTTGTTCTGTGACACCCCCTGACAATTTTTATGCAAAGACTGTTTGGTTGTGTTTGAATGCGCAAGTCTTTGTCCTTTAGCTTATAATCAACTAGTATTTTGCTAGAGATTTCCTCAACATTTGAGTCTCAAAATATGAATCTCCAACATAGACTCATGCACTGAGTTCAGGGAGATAAAAGTATAGGGTTTTCTCTGGTATTTTCTGAGCCCATGTCTTGCCCTGGGTATGCACATAGCTTTCTTAGCTCTTTTTTATACCTGATGTTTTCCAAAGCCCTAATTTCACCCCGGAAAATCCTCTTCCTTGCCTCTTCTCACAACCCTTGGTTATTTATTGTATGTCTCACTAGGGATCTTTGGCCTCAGGTGGTTACAAGAGAATACAGCCTCTAGGCACTGCCTCTATCCCTCTATCATATGTAGACTCTGAGACAGGCCTAATGCAGGCTAGTGCTCTACTTTAGTCAGCTGCTAGGCAGATTAGATGAGACACAATAATTTGGGAATGAAGTCTACCCTGCCCCTCTACAACAAAGAACGGCACCTTTTCAGGGACTACTGGCCACACAACTTTAAAACAACATAGAACTGGGGAGAATTAGAGGCACACAGAAAACCAAAGAATTCCTACAATTTTTACTGGTCTTTTTTTCTTGATACAACAACTGCTAAGTTGCTTCAAATCTTTGATTAGTTCTGATAAACTTGGTTCTTGCAGTTATTTTGTTTTTTATCCTTGATATTTTTTTTCACCAGGGGATTGGAGTTTAGTGTTGCTCATGCTGCCATCTTGTTCCTGATTCAGACTGATAGTTTTTATTCATCTTCCATTATGTGATGGGCAAAAGACAGGGTAGTTTTGAATGACTAATTTGACATAGGCTAGTTTCATATGGTAACTGTAGACTTCATAGAATTATTTTACTTACTTGAATATTTTTTTAAATTTTTTTAAAATTTCTTTTTTTTTTACAGAGGTTTTGGATTTCCATTCATTCATTGCCTCAATTTTCTCCCTGTCCACCCCTTCCCACCAGCTTGCTTCCCCCTCCGGAGAAAAAAGAAAGAAAAAAAAATTCAAGTAAGTAAATAAATAAAGTAATATTTACTTTAGGAATAAAACAGAGCCTTAAAGAAAGCTATAAATTATCTTGCCATTCCAGTTCCCACTCCTATTATTTATATATTGCATGTGCTTCAGTTTTAGGATGCAGCTGTATTTCACAACTTTTCTATTTTTGGTTTTTATGTGCAAGAATTCTTTAAAAGTTGACACTGGGTTTACAAAGTGTCCCTCATATCTCTGGGGAAGCTTAAGGGAAACTGGCAAAAATGTTGGGAATAGCTAGCTTCTCTTACCACCTTTGTTTCAATGAATTATTCTGATGGCCATGAGAAGAGATCTATCTCAGAGAAGGTGAAACAAACCTGCTCCTTGGAGGCAAGAATTCGGAAACTCCTTCTCACATACTTTGGGCATGTTGCTAAGAGGAATCAGTCCTTGGAGAAGGACATCATTCTTAGAAGGGTGGAGGGACAGTGCAGGAGAGGAAGACTCTGGATGAGATAGATTGACACAGAAATTAGGGTAACGGAGGTAGATATGTTAGAGACAGTGAGACTGGCTCAGGATAGGTCAAAGTTCAGAGCTATTGTACATAGGGTTGCTGTGAGTCACAGGTGACTCAATGGCACATAACAACAACAATGTGCATATTAAACTTCACTTAAATACATGAAAATGTAAAACACCAATGGAAGAAAAAACCACTAGTATACAGTCTAAGTGTATTAAAACTAAAAGTGGTTTTAATAGGGGCGTGGAAACTCCATTAAACCACTTGAAAATTACTGAGTCACTTTTAGAAAATCCAATGTTAAAAATGACAGCTGAGCTGAGTAGTCATTATGGGAGTTAAGCACTGTAATTGTACCCAGCTCAGGGCTCTGGGAAAAACCAGGACCCAACAAGGGCAGTGATGTGACGTGAACCCTGGAGTAGGGAACTTGGTCTTGAATTTAATGCACTGTGTGCTGGCACCTAGTTTTTATGACCCTTCACACTGACACTAAGCCATCAGGTATATTGATTACTTCATTAAAGGCTCAATATTTGAGATTTAGCAAAATCTCTCTTGAGGTAATGTGGCATCATGGGTAGAGTCAGAATGTGACGACCACCAGCACCAGTGTCACTTTGAACACATTACTTATTTCCTAAGCCTTTTCTTTTACCAGTAAAATGTAGAGAGAAAAATAAGAGAGAGGGAAAAAGAAAAAGAGTATGTACTTTGAGGGTGTTGTGAGTATGATGGGGTATAATTGAATTGCTTTTTCATACTAGACACACCTATAGACACATGAAACACTGTTTCTTTGAACAGTTTACAGTAGGAAATAGGATTTATGAAAAGCAAACACAAGAGTGAGAAGTACTTTCTTAGTCAGACTAACTAGAAAATAATTTTTTGGTGGAGTTGAAGCAAGTAGATCCTTTAAGGAAATGTGTCAGATGAGCCATCGGAAATTTAAAAGGCCAGGTGTGAAAGTATTGGTGGTGGTATTGCTGCCCTTGCCTTTGGGAGCTTAATATTATTGAAGAAATGGGATTAATATCACTAAAACAACAAAACAAAATCCAGATTTTCAAAGTGATGCACCTGAGTGCAAGGAAATGTTGGAGTGATAACAAATTAGAAAAAAACCAAACCTGACCTGTTATGCATCAGAGAGTTGGACAATGACAAAGGAGGATAGAAGGAGAATTGATGCCTTTGAGCTGTGGTGTTGGAGAAGAGTATTGAGAATACTATGGACTGCTAGGAAAACAAACAGATTTGTCCTGGAAAGGGTTAAACAGGGTGGCTCCTTGGAGGCAAGGATTCTGACACTCCATCTAACATACTTTGGACATGTTGTGAGGAGAGACCGGTCCTTGGAGAGGGACATCATGCTTGGGAGGGTGGAGGGACGGCGCAGGAGAGGAAGGCCCTCTATGAGGTGGATTGATTCAGTGACTGGGATAATTGGGATGTGGGAGTGTCAGAGACAGTGCGATTGGCACAGGACGGAGCGGAGTTTAGGGCTGTTGTACATAGGGTCGCTGTGAGTCGCAGGCGACTCGACGACACATAACAACAACAACAACAACATCATTTCCAAGTCAGCACTGACTCAGAGTTGACCCTCCTGCAGGTTTATGGAAGGCTGCAAATGACACAAGCGGAGACTGGCCATCTTTCTTCCAAGGAACAGTTGGTGGATTGAAAACAGAAGACACTCAGCCTTTGGGTTATCGGCACAATCCCCCACAGACTGTATCACTGGAGCAAAACTAACAAGACAGCAGATGAAACATCCTGACTGTTTCCAGTTATTGTCGTTGTTATGTGCTCTTGAGTCAGAATTGAAGCAGGTGACCCTCAAGGAGGTTTTCAGAGGTTGTAAATCACACGAGAGGCCATCATTCTCCCTCAAATAGTTTCTAGGTGTAATAAAATAGGATAGCTCTGGAAAGCCCCTTATGGAGTGTCCTCACAGGTAAACCATTTTCTCAGTTTGAAACTTCTCTGCTTTTGTGGCTAAACTGTGAGCCTAGAATTGGAAATAAGGGTGAGAAGGAGGGGAAATCTTGACCATAAGGGAGGGGGACATAAGAGAAAAGTTTGACTTTTTCTGCCCATGGAGATAGTTGTTTTGTGCCGTCATAGTTACCCTGTGCACAACAGCCCTAGATCCTGCTCTATCCTGTGCCAATCTTATTGTCTCTGACACACCTACCCCCATTACTCCAGTCACTAAATCACAAATGGAAAAAAATTGCATCATGAGAAAGGGAGCGGTCCTAGAATTCTTAAGATTGGTGTCTTAGTTATTCTAATAGCACATGCACATGGACAGATATCTATTTCCTCATTGTGTACTGTTGTTGTTAATGTCTCGTTTAGTTGCATCTGATCCATAGTTGACCCTCAGTAGGTTTTCAGAGATGGTAAATCATACAAGAGATGACAGCCCATCTTTCTCTCTCAGAGCAGGCGGTGGAGTCGAACCATGCACCTTTAGCAGTGCAGCTTCTTACCACGAAACTTCCAGAGCTTCCTAGAAGCCCAAGGTCAGCATGTTGCTCTGGGAGGAGGCTCTGTCTGTGGATTTCAGCTTCTGGTAGCCGACAATCCTTAGTATTCTTGGGCATAGAGTTTCATCTGCTTCCATTGTCAGTAGGAGTCTGACTTCCTCTGTATGTGCTATTGTGTCTTTCTATGTAAGTTGTTCCTTCTAACTCAGAAGTGATTCTGTTTAAGACACACGTACACAGATAGGGTCCCATAGCATAACAAAGAAAACCCTATTTCCAAATGAGATGCCATCTACCTCAGGGACTGTTAGGTAACATCAAATTGAGTATGACTCCTAGCAACCCCATGAACAAGCGATCTGAACACTGTAGTGCCCTGTGCCATCCTCATAATCTCTGACACACTCAAGCCCATTGCTGCATGCACGACATCAGCTCACCTGGTCTCCTCTCTTTCCTCTTCCCTTTACCTTCCAATCATGATGTCCTTCTCCAAGTAATAATCACTTTTAACAACATGTCCAAAGTATGTGAAATGAAGCTTCATCATCTTTGCCTATAAAGAGCACTCTGGCTGGATCTTCTCCAAGACATACCTCTTTGTTCTTTTGACTGTCCATGGGATCTTCAGCACTCCAATTTATATTGTAGGGGAACAATTCAATCTCTAACACTTGACATAGAGGAAAAAACCCCTGAGAACTTGGGGCTAGTGAAAGAATTTGAAGAGACTTTAGGTGCTGGGACAGCACAGGAGAGGAAGACCTCGAGTGAGTTGGAATGATACAGTAACAGGGCAATGAGGGCAAGTGTGTCAGTCAGTTAGACAGGCTCAGGACAGGGCAGAGTTCAGAGCTGTTGTATATAGGGTTGCTATGAGTCACAGGTGACTTGACGACATATAATAACAACAACAACATAGGTGCTGAACCTGACATGGTGTTGAACAGTTGTTCTGGGATTCTTGTGTATAAAGTTGTGTGGTCTGAGGTGGTCCTTCTAGCTCTTCCTCTCACCTTCTGTGGTAAGCTGGGAATCCTTAAGACCTTGTGTTCCCTGCAGTTGCAATGAAGGGAGTGGAGATATTCAGGAGGGTACATGATCATCAGAAGTCAAGGTCAGAGCAAAATAGATACGTTTTTATTTTGCCTTGAGACTATCAGCAAAGCCTCTTGGATAGTGTCATCACATCACACCATCAAGGACCAGGTAGGGACATTTGTACCTTTGTGGTCACTAGGTTAGGAGTAGATCTAATGAGCTCTTCTGTAGGCAGTAAGCGCTGGGGCCCAGAGACACAGGGTGGCCTACCCGGAGGTTCCCTTCTCACCATGTTTCTATGAGGACACATAACATATTGGATATCTTCTTGAAGAAGAGAAAATGGAAGTCATTGTTGTTGTTGATTGCTTTTGCGTCAAGCACGACTCATAGCAACCCTATGAACAAAAGGCCTGAAGCCCCTCTACAACTATTGACATTTATCAAAGTTCATAGTTTAGGAAGTAGATGCCACTCCTGCTTCCAAACCTGTCATAGAATGTTACTGGTTGAGTTGTCCATGTTGCATAATGACCCTATGTACGGCAGCTCTGAACCCTTCCCTGTCCTGAGCCAGTCTTACTAATTCAGACATACCAACCCTCATTGCCCCAGTTATTGTATCAATCCATCTCATGCGAGGTCTCCCTTTCCTATGCTGTCCATCCACTCTTCCGAGCATGATGGTGTCTTTCTCCAAGGTCTGATCTCTCCTGGCCACGTGCCCAAAGTAAGTGAGGCAGAGCTTCGAAATCCTAGCCTCCAAGGAGAGACTTGGTTTCACCCTCTCCAAGACAGACCTATTTGTTATCTTGGCAGTCCATGGTATGTTCAAGGCTCTTCTCCAGCACCACAAACTGAAGGCATCTCTTCTTCTTCCATCATCCTTAGTCATTGTCCAACTCTCTGAAGCATGACAATGGAGAAGATCATGGCCTGGATTAGGTACACCTTTGTCTCTAAACTGATATCATTGCTCTTCAGCACTCTGAAGAGGTCCATGACAGCAGATTTTCCCAAAGCAATTCATCTTTTGATTTTCTGACTGCTGGTGTTAAGAGTGTTGATTGTAGATCTGAGCAAGCTGTAATTGTTAAAAATCTCAGCCTCTTCTCCATCTATCATGGTGCTGCCAATTGGCCCAGTGGTTAAAGTCTTTGTCTTCTTGATGTTGAGCTTCAATCCATATTGTATATTACAGTCCTTGAGCTTTTGTAGCAAGTGTTTTAGGTCTTCTTCAGTTTCAGCAAGCAAGGTTGTGTCATCTGCATATCATAGGTTGTTAAATGAGTCTTCTTCCAATCTTGATGCCACACTCCTCCTCATAAAGTCATGCTTCCCGAATGATATGTTCTACAGATTGAAAAGGTACAGGACAGGATGCATCCCTGACACTCTCCTTTGCTGATTTTGAACCATGCAGTTTCCTTGCTCTGTTCTGAAGACTGCTTCTTGGTCAAAGTATAGGTTTTGTATAAGCACGATCAAGTATCCTGAAATTCCCATTTTCCTCAAGGTTAGCCACAATTTGTTATCCACACAGTCAAATGCCTTTGCATAATCACAAATCACAGATAGAGATTCTTCTGGTACTCTCTACTTCCTACCAAGATCCACCTGAATTTCAGAACCATCTTAGGAACAGGTTTGAGGCCTTGAACACTAATGAACAAAGACCAGATGAGTTGTGGGAGGATATCAAAAGTAGCATCCAGGAAGAGTGTAAAAGGTCATTACAAAGACAGAGGAGGAAGAAAAGACCAAAATGGATGTCAGAAGAAACTCTGAATATTGCACTGGAGCGCAGAGAAGCCAAAGCACAAGGAAGAATTCAAGATACTAAAGAGCTGAACAGAAGATTCCAAAAGGCAGTGTGGGAAGACAAAGTAAAATATTACAATGAAATGTGCAAGGAGCTGGAGTCAGAAAATCAAAAGGGCCTGAACTCTCTCAGCATTTCTTAAGCTCAAGGAACTGAAGAACAAATTGAAATCTCGAGTTGCTATAATCAAGGATGCTTTAGGCAGAATATTAAGTGATCCAGGAAGTATTAGAAGAAGATGGAAAGAATATACTGAGTCACTGTATCAAAAGGAATTGGCAGACATAGAAGAATTTCATGAAACAACATATGAGCAAGAGTCTATGGTGATGAAGGAAGAAGTTCAAGCCGCTTTGAAGGAAATAGCAAAAAATAAGGCCCCAGGAATAGATGGTATACCAACTGACGTATTTCAGCTAACAAATGCTGCCCTGGATGTGCTCACCAAGTTGTGCCAAGAAATCTGGAGAACAACCACTTGGCCAACTGACTGGAAGGGATCTATATTTGTTCCCATTCCAAGCAAGATTCTACTGAAGATTATCCAAAAAACGACTGGAACAACACACCAGCAGAGAACTGCCAGCAGTCCAGACTGTGTTTAGAAGGGGTCGTGGTTCTAGGGATATTGTAGCTAATGTTAGATGGATCTTAGCTGAAAGCAGAGAATACCAGAAGAATGTCCATCTGTGTTTCATTGATTATGCAAAGGCTTTTGACTGTGTGGATCATAATAAACTGTGGCTGACTCTGAGAAGAACGGGAATCCCAGAACACTTGATCATGCTAATGTGAAACCTATACTTAGACCAGGAGGCAGTCATCAGAACAGAGCAAGGAAACACCGCGTGGTTCAAAATTTGGAAGTATGTCCACCAGGGATGTGTCCTGTCTCCATACCTTTTCAACCTGTATGCAGAACAGATAATCCAGTAGTCTGGGCTCTATGAGGAGAAGTGTGGCATCAGGATTGGTGGAAGATCTATCAACAATCTGCATTATGCAGATGATACAACCCTGCTTGCTGAAACTGAGGAGGACCTGAAGCGCTTGCTATAGAGGGTCAAGGACTGCAGTCTTCAATATGGATTGAGGCTCAAAATCAAGAAGGCAGAGCTTTGGACCACTGGCCCAATCGGCACCATCACGATGGATGGTGAAGAGATTGAGATTGTTTACAGCTTTAGTTTGCTTGCCTCCACAGTCAACACTCTTGGCACCAGCAGCCAGGAAATTAAAAGACATATTGCGATGGGAAAGTCTGCTGTTAGGGACCTCTTCAAAGTACTGAAGAGCAATGGTGTCACTCTGGAGACCAAGGTGTACCTGATACAGGCCATGGTCTTTTTAATCACTTGTTATGAGTCAGAGAGTTGGTCAATGACTATGGAGGATAGAAGGAGAATTGATGGCTTTGAGCTGTGGTTCTGGAGAAGAGTATTGAGGGTACCATGGACTGCTAAGAAAACAAACAGACTCATCCTGGAAAGGGTTAAATCGGGCAGCTCCTTGGAGGCAAGGATTCTGAGGCTCTGTCTGACATACTTTGGACACGTTGTAAGGAGGGACTGGTCCTTGGAGAGGGACATCATGCTTGAAGGGTAGCGGGACAGTGCAGGAGAGGAAGACCCTCAATGAGATGGATTGATTCAGACTGGGGTAATGGAGGTAGGTGTGTCAAACAATAAGATTGGCACAGGACAGAGCAGGGTTTAGATCTGTTGTACATAGGATTGCTATGAGTTGCAGGTGACACATGGCACATAATGACAACCAGAAGCACTTCATGCAGGACCAATACAATCTTAGAGTTAACTCAATGTTTTCAAATAGGCACACCTGCCAACAGTTATTAACACACACAAAAGATACAACCAGTAGATGTATCTGTTCATATTCATGGGCAAGTAACTTCTCTTAAATTCTGGGAGTTATGGAAAAGAGCAGAAGGCTCAAATTCTCCGGGAAATGGCTAAAGATTCCTGTGGAAAGGGCATAGAAATATGTAGCGTAGTCTCAAGAAGCTGCGTGGTAATCCCAAAGGCATGTAGTTCGAATCCGCCTACTGCTTGACTGGAGAAGTATGGGCATTCTCCTTCCATGCAGTTACTGACTCTTAAAACCCACCAGAGGGTCAGCTATGGATCAGTTCTGACTTGATAGATAGCATACATCACAACAACAAGGCTTATTTTGGGGCTCTTGACCAATGCAATTAAAGTGATTTTAATTTATCAATCTTATTCGTAGATCTGATGTTCATAGGGTCACTATGATGAGTTGTAGTCAACTCACTGGCTCCTAACAACCACACAACAGTAATGATTTACAACAGGGGGTCCTGGTGGCATTTGTATATGTTTTTCTGCTAACCAAATGATTGATGATTTGAATCTACTAGCTGCTCTGTGGGAGCAGGTGGGTAGTTTGTTTACCTAAAGATTTACAGCCTCAGAATCACCTAAGAGGGTTGTTACGAGTTGCCTCTTCTGATATTTTTTTTTTAACAACATTATTTTCAAGGAGTCTCTGGGCAGTACAACTGGTTAACATTTTTAATTGATAACGGAAATGTTCAAGGTTCCAAGTTCAGCAATACTTCACAAGAAAGGACTAGAAACCTGCTATATCTGAAAGGCTGGGCACAGAACACCCTATGGGGCCCTGCTCTACTCTGACGCATGTGAGGTTGTGGTGAGTCATGGCTGACCCAATGGCAACTAGTCACAGAGTATTTGCAAGATTGTGTGTGAGCACACATTATTTTTTTCATCTCTGTTGGAAAAGCATTTTTGTGGATGATTTTTTGCTGCATATCTCCTATTCTCAAAAATTCACGCTGGAGGAATAGCAACAGAAGTAGCGCCTCCAGGAGAGAACCCAGCTCACTCTGGATTGAAGACCAGAATGGGGATTGAATTCTCTGTTCAAGCTGTTCTGCCTGATGAATGAAAAATTTGTCTTGGAAGGAGTTCAAAGTGCTCGTTAGAAGTGAAGAGGGTGAGACTTTGGTTTGCATAACTTGAAATATTATCGGGAAGGACCAGTGCCTGGAGAAGGACATCATGCTCACTGGTGGAGCAGATGGTCATTGAAAGAGACGAAGACCCTCAGACAGAGAGATGGAGAGTGATGGGGTGGCTGCAACAGCAGGGTGGAGAACAGCAGAGATTAAGAGGGTGGTGAGGGATCAGGCCATGTTTCATTCTGGCGTATACAGGGCCGCTGAGCCGGAAGTTATCAGATGACCCCTAACAACAACAATCATAAGCTGTTCTCACATCCTGCGAAGAGAGACATGTTCAGATGTATGTGCCATAGTCAGTCAAAATGAATTTCCTCCTGTTCAAAGACAGTTGCTCAGAAGAGAACTACAGGCCAGTTTCCTGCCTGTTTAATTTTAACCATTGCCAAAACAAACCAAAATCCTCCACGCCTGTCTCACCAACCTCTTTTACTTCATGAAACATCTTTTTTTTTTTTTTAAATAAAATTTTATTGTTAAGTGCCTGCCACATCCTGACATTTCCATTTTTACTTCTTGGGTTCCTAGGTGATGCAAATGGTTAAGCTTTCAGGGTCTAACTGAAAGAGTGATGATTTCGGTCCATCCAGAGGTACCTTGAAAGAAAAGGCTGGTGACCTCCTCTTTGAACTAACTTTTCAAAGCCCTGTAGAGCTTTACTCTAACATACATGATGTGCAGTGAGTTGTTGCCAGTGGTAGCTATTTTTGCCAACTCTTTTATCAGTTCTTACAGAACACACTTGCTCTTTCCATCTCTTCCTTTAGTTCACCTGTTCCTCTTCACCATAGTTTGCATCAGATCTCAATTCAAACAAAACCCTTCAATGTCTATACACAAGAATAAATTAAAGTCTCTCCGCATGATTTTAAGACCTTGGAACAGACCAGCATATTTTTCCAAAGTTCCTGCCCAAGTCTCCTGTTCAGTTACACTTCATATCTCACCAGTTCCCTAATATGTCATGTGTGTTCTCACGCTGTGACTCTGTTCAGGTGGTTTCCTTTATTCCTCCTCCCTGCCCCTTCCGTCTGATGGAAAACTATTCATCCTGTAAGAGGCTCAACAGAGAGTCACCTCCTGTGTGGAATGCAATCTGAACCAACTCCTTTATCTAGAGTGGCTGATGGAACAATTGCTTAATTAAAAGAATCCAAGAACATTTTCTTAAAAAACTCGAAAAACCAAAACCAACGTGATCATGCATTTAGCACACAGTCCTACTTCTGGGTCTGTTTTTTTCCCGGTGGTTCAGAAAGCGCCTTTGTCTAAATCTTAACCATTTTCTACTTTTGAGTACACGGTAGCCCTTCTTTCCATTATAGATGAACTCGATTCCTTTCTTTAAAAATATTGTGATATTGGAGCATATTAGCCTTGGAAGTGTATTTCTTTTACACAGAACGTTAATTTTTCCATTCCACAAAGTGCACACATGCTGTTTTGTGACCTTGGCTACAGTCCCCTCAATGTAAGTCCACTTTCCCATTTCCCCCAGGGTTCTCCCATTTCCATTTGTCCTTCTTTCTGGCCACTTCCTGCCTTCTGAGCTTTGTTTTTGGCAAAATCTCCTTTTTGAACTTGGGTGGGTGGTTGTACTAAGTGCATTCCTCTCTAAGATTAGTGTTGTTAGGCTTGTTTTGGTTGCTGAAAGTTGATCCTTGGGGCAGAGGGTGGATTAAGGTTATATTTAAAGGATCTTTGAGGACTATGGTGGGGTCCTACATCTTGTTGCTATTATGTGCCATCAGGTCAGAACTGACTCATAGCTGATATTCCAACAGGTTTCTAGAGGCTTTAAGTTATACAGGAGGAGATTTCCCATCTTTCTACTCTGGAGCAGCTGGTGTGTTTGAACTTTCTGCCTTTAGGTTGGCAGCACAGCTCCTTACTCACTAGGCCAACAGTCTTACAAGTCTCTGTAAAACCAGTAGTTCTAATCTTTTTTTTTTTTCCTTTTGAATTTTGTTCTACAGCTTTTGCCTACCTTGTGACTAGGACTTTCAACTGTGGTCTTGATCAGAATGGTCAGTTGCTGGGCACCATCTAGTACTTTTGATCTTAGGTTATAGAGGCTTTGGATTGCATTAGACCTGGTTTCTTGCTCATTTGCAATTAAGGCTTGGCATTGTGTTGCATATTATAGGGAATTAGCACTGGAAGAAAGCGGCTTTAGGGATCTCATAGCTTAATCTCTTACTTTGTAGTTCAGGAAGAACCCAGAGAAGCTGAGTTGCCTGAAGTAACCCACATAATTAAAGACTGTTGGGAGATGTTAATTATTGCCTATCGTATCCACACCTCTTTATAAAGGAAACTGTCTTACTTACTTGCCTACTTTGTCATGCTTTGAACTTTGTGAATCTAATTTCCTAGCCCTGTCAATTAAGCTGAAACAGCCTTTTGACCAGGCATAACCAATCTACTGGTTGATTTACAATTCATACGCTTGGATAATTGTATTCTTTAGAATACCTTTTGGAGGATGAATTTTGAGCAATGCTGATGTTGTTATGTGTTGTTGAGTCACTTGTGAGTCTACTCCTATGTACAATAGCTCTGAACCTTGCTCTATCCTAAGTCAACATTATTGTCTCTGACACATTTACCCCATTACCCTAGTCACTGAGTTAATCCATCTCATTGAGGGTGGTCTTCTCTTGTGCTGTCCCTCCATCCTTCCAAGTATGATATCCCTCTCCAAGGACTGGCCCCTCCTTGCAATATGTCCAAAGTATGTCAGCTGTAGCTCCAGAATCCTTGCCTCCATAGAGTAGCCTGGTCTCACCCTTTCTAGGATGAACCTGTTTGTTTTCCTGGCAGTCCATGGTATATTCAATTCTTTTCTCCAGAACCACAGCTCAAAGGCATCACTTCTTCTTCTGTCATCTCTAGTCATTGTCCAGCTTTCTGATGCATAGCAAGTAACTGAAGACTGGCCTGGATCAAGTGCACCTTAGGGGAAAAACAATTGGAAAGTTAGAGCCTCTGAGTTAATAAACTCAGCTATTCACTAAAACATTGGAGATTTGGGTCCACTCAGCAGTGACCTACAAGAAAGGCCTGATGTGCTACTTCCAAAACCCCAAACACTGAAAACTGTCCTATGGAGGTCAGTTCTGCTCTGACACAAGTGGGGTTGCCAAGAGTTAAAATTAGTTGTGTAGCAACTGTTTTTATAATGAAATACTGCAATGAATGGTCCAAAGTGATAGTGGGGACCTTAAACATCCTTGGGAAGCATAGTTCTGGTGACTGCTATTGTTTCTGTTGGTGTGGACACAGCAGTTACTGGACCAGTGAAGGGTAGGATTGTGATGGTGATAAATATAACAGTTATAAAATACTTTAGGGTTACAAAGCACTTTCAGTTACATATCTCAGAATGATGATATTGTTGTTAGGTGCCATCAGACCGAGTATAACTGGACTTGTTACCCTATGAACAGTCAACCTGAACCCTGTTCTGTGGTATCCTCATCACCTCTGAGACACCAGAACCCATTGCTGAAGTCACAGTGTCAATCCATCTCATTGGGGACCTTCTTCTTCTTTGCTAACCCTCCATCATTCCAAACAGACATCCCTTTCTGAGGAATAGCCTTGTCATGCTACATGTCCAAAGTACAAAAGGTGAAGAAGCTTTGTCATCCTTGCCTCCCAGGGAGCACTTGGGCCACACATTTTCCAGGACATATCTATCTCTTCTTTTGGCAGTCCATGGAATACTCAGTACTCTTCTCCAGCACCACAACTCAAAGGCATCAATTCTTCTGTCATTGTTATTCATTGTCCAGCTCTCTGATGTGTAGCCTGTGATGGAGAAGACCAGGGCCTGAACCAGGTGCACCTTAGCAGGACTATGAGAGGATAGTTTATTGGTATTCCTTCCTGTTTTACAAACAAAAAGAAACACCTGCCCTGAGGACTTGGAGGTGGCTACTGTGAATGTGTACAACTGCCCCCTCAAACCACTCCTCTTGCTGTTAGAATGAGCTGGCTTTTTCTTCACCATCTAGTGAAGATTCTAACATTGTTCTCAAAAGCCACACACAAAGCACTTATATATTCATCCTTTTTTTGTCTTTCTTACTTGTCTTTTCAAAGAAAATGTCTACAGGGACGTGCTATAATAGCTTGGTGCATTTTTGTTTGTTTGACATTTTTTTTTATTATTGTGTGTGTGTGTGTGTGTGTGTGTGTGTGTGTGTGTGTGTATCATCAAATCAGATCTGATTGGTATAGGAGGAGATTGTCCCTCCTTCTCCAGCAGAGCATCTGTTGGATTTGAACCGACTTGGTGCGTTCTGACCTGATATTTAGTTGTCATAGTGATTGCTACTTTTTTCTGGACTTCTCTCCACCTGCTTCCTCTCTTTTGGCTGCAGTTCTTATACTCCTGACCAATCTGTTCACCCTTTGCTGACGAGCATGGGTGGAAACCTTGTCGCTATGAGACTCAGGTTGACTTTATTTAAATTATTTTATAGTTTAAGTTGCTCTAAAGGAATTGGCAAAAAACAAGGCTCCAGGAGTTGATGGCATACCAATAGATATATTTCAACAAACAGATGCTGCCCTGGATGTGCTCACTAAGTTGTGTCAAGAAATCTGGAGGACAGCCAGCTGGCCAACTGACTGGAAAAGATTGATATTTGTTCCCATTCCAAAGAAAGGTGACCCAACAGAGTATGGAAATTATCGAACAGTATCATTAATATCACATACTAGCAAGATTCTGCTGAAAATTATCCCAAAATGATTGTATCAACATGTCAACAGACAACTGCCAGATGTGCAGGCTGGATTTAAAAGGTTGTGGTGCTAGGGATATTATAGCTAATGTTAGATGGATCTTGGCAGAAAACAGAGAATACCAGAGGAATGTCTATCTGTGCATCATTGATTATGCAAAGGCTTTTGACTGTGGATCACAACAAGCTATGGCTGACTCTGAGAAGAATGGGAATCTCAGAACATTTGATTGTGCTGATGTGAAACCTATACTTGGACCAAGAGGCAGTCGTGAGAACAGAGCAAGGAGACACTACATGGTTCAAAATCAAGAAGGGGATCCATCAGGGATGCATTTTGTCTCCATACCTTTTCAATCTGTATGCAGAACAGATCATCGCTGTATGAAGAGAAATGTGGCATCAGGATTGGTGGAAGAGTCATCAACAACCTGCGTTATGCAGATGACGCAACCCTGATTGCTGAAACTGAGGAGGACCTGAAGCACTTGCTGCAGAATGTCAAGGACTGCAGCCTTCAATACAGATTGAAGCTCAACATCAAGAAAACAAAGATTTTCATCTCTGGGCCAATTGGGAGCATCAGTATGGATGGTGAAGAGACTGAGATAGTTAACAGTTTTAGTTTGCTTGGCTCCTCTGTCAACACTATTCGTACCAGCAGCCAGGAAATCAAGAGACAAATTGCATTTGGAAAGTCAGCTGTGAGGGACCTCTCTAGAGTACTGAAGAGCAATGACATCAGGCTGGAGACTAAGGTGTGCCTGATCCTGACTATAGTCTTTGCAATTACGTGCTATGCATCAGAGAGTTGGACAGTGAATAGGGATGATAGAAAGAGAATTGATGCCTTTGAGCTGTGGTGCTGGAGAAGAGTGTTGAATATACCGTAGACTTCTAGGAGAACAATTTTGTCCTGGAGAAGGTAAAGCAGGACCGCTCCTTGGAGTCAAGGATTCCGAAGCTTCGTGTGACTTATTTTGGGCATGTTGCAAGGAGGGACTGGTCCTTGGAGAGGGGCATCATGGTTTGGGAGAGAGGAGGGACAGTGCAGGAGAGGAAGACCCTCGATGAGATGGATCGATTCTGTGAGTGGAGTGGTGGGAATGAGTGTGTCAGAGATGGCGAGGTTGGCACAGGATAGAGCAGCATTTAAGGCTCTTGTACAAAGGGTCACTATGAGTTGCAAACAACTCGATGGGACATAACAACAATAAAAAGTGATTTATTTACAAAGTTAGAATGCATTGTTTTTCACACAGGATCCTTCCCATTTCCTTCACACCCCCACTCACCCATCAAATTGTGCAACCCTGTGATTAACACACACCTCCCCCCCCTCCTCACTTTTCTGCTCCACCCTACTCTCCTTGGACCCTCATACTCATTCTACAATAATGATTTTATGTAATATTTGTCCTTGTGGGACTGAATTAGTTCACTTAGCATAATACTGTACAGTCCCTCCCAAGTTATGTAATAATTTAGAAAATCATTGTTCCTGCATGCTGCGTAGTATTTCATTGTACTAATGGACCACAACTTCTCAGTCCATTCATTTGTGGTTGGACATGGGGGCTGTTTCCATGTTATTGTGATGTTCAATAATGCGATGTTCAATGTTATGGGCATTGGTGTACAGGTCTCTGTTTGAGCCTCAGTTCTCTTTTTCTTGGGGTATATTCCAAGCAATGAAATAGCTGGATCATACGGAATTTCTGTTTGGCCTTTTGAGGAAGTGCCAAACTGCCTTCCAGAGTGATTGTTCATTGCCCCGGCCCACGGGGATCTTCAACGGTGACCCTAGGAGGGGAAGAAAGAGAATGGGGGGGGGGCAGGAGGCACAAAAGCAGAAAGACAAGTCAAGGATCTCCGATCAAGTCTTCATTTTATTGAAAGCATTCACAGTTTATATATAGGAACACAATGGGGGGAGAAGAAGTACACAATGGGGGAGATTAACATGTCATTTCCAGTAAGCTGAAAGTTATCTGGTGAACAGAAACTTAGCAGGGCAGTCCCAGTAAACCGAAACCTATCCTCCCAGGGAGGGGCAACATGTCCAAACATGTTCTTAGAGAATTACAAAATGGCTTCAGCTAGGTAGAACAAGCAGCTCAGCTCCCAGCAGTTCATCTTACATTCCCACAATGTATAAGAGATGTTTAAACTATTGCTCTATGGAGATGATATATATCATAGTGTACACAGAAAACCCCAAAGACTCAACCAAAAAATTATTAGAGCTAGTAGGCCAATTTAATAAAGTGACAGGATATAAGATCAATATCCAGAAATCAGTGGGATTCCTCTACAGTAACAATGAGAAATTAGAGAAGGAAACCGAGAAAACAATGCCATTTACAATAGCCAACCACAAATTAAGACACTTGGGAGTGACCCTAACTAGAGATACAAAAGACCTATCCAAAGAAAACTACAGAGCATTTCTGTAAGACACAGTAAAAGACTTAAAGAAATGGAAAAATGTGTGCCCTTTTCATGGATAGGAAAACTCAATATTGTGAAAATGACAATCCTACTGAAAGATTATGAAGAAGTTAACTTTTAACCCTTCTCAGGTAGAAGCCATAAAACCTCACAGGACTTTTGCCCTCTTTTAGAAAAACA
>NW_006399855.1:10834644-10844350 GCF_000299155.1 Elephantulus edwardii | reverse complement strand
GTCAAGAGTTGTGCCCCAGCGCGCTGGATGGAATAAAACCTCATGCTGTTTGCATCAAGGACGGTCTCTCGTGAGTGATTGGTGCTGGCATCCGATCTCATTGGGGTCCTGCTCTGCGGATCCAACACTACCAACAGCAATCTACATGTTCAATGCAATCCCAATACAAATACCAAATTCATTTTTCAAGGAGATCGAAACGGAAATTGCCAACTTTATTTGGAGAGGCAAAGAACTCAAGTTGACTGATAAATCCTAAAGCAAAGTTTAACGTCTGCAACAGCGCCACCTCCTGGCGGCTGCCGGGCCCCGCTAAAGGCGGCAATCTTCCTCCATGTAAAAGACAAGGGATCCTGGGGAAAGCCGCAAACCCTGAAAGCACAGGTTTCTTTCCTGTGTTAAATTTTAGACTATAAAATTACAGACTTCCTCTCATTTACTGCTTATGTTACAGAGGAGAAGGAAGAGGATAATAACGGCTTTTATTTTTATTCTTAAATAATATTTTTATTGTGCTTTCAGCGAATGTTTACGCAGCAGTTTAAGCTCCCATCCAACAATTTCCACAAAGGTTGTCAGCGACATTGGTTACATCCTTCACAGTGTGTGTGAACATTCCCGTTATTTCCGTTTTGGTTGTTTCATTTAAGAAGCACTCGTAAAGGAAGGAATTCATCACAGTGGTGATGCGTGCACCTTTGCCAAACTCAGGGAATTTGGAATTCTGCTTAAAATGTGTGCTGGAAGCAGTCCACACTCGTGCCTGAAATTTAAAGAAGTATGGAAACTGAGGTGTTTTTTTTTTCTCTACACTTTTATTCAATATCCCTACCTCCATACTCTATCTACCACCAGATCCAGTGGATCTATAGGTCCAAGCACAAGGAAGAACAAAGAAGAGAAGAGGCTACAACTTTTGGCCGATAGATAAATTTTTCAGCCCCATGTAAATTATGCTGTTCAGATCAGCTCATGTTGTCACTGCTGATGGCAACTTCTACTCTGCTCCCTTGATCTGTCTCTTGCTGACTGACCACACCTCCGAACCCTTCTGCCTACACTCCGCCTGGCATCTATTTCTGTTAGGCCTCTGGACAGAGAGCAGGCCATGCTAGCTTTCTTCTGAGTCTGTAGAATTTCTTTTCTTTCTTTTTACCTGTGGTTTGAATAGAGGTTTACAGGGAAAATTAATTTTCCATTCAACAATGTATGCATAGTATGTTTCATGATGTTGGTCCTAGAGTTCTTTCTAATTTGCAACTTCTATGCCTTTGCTTAGGGAGCTCTGATAGCCTAGTGGGTAAAGAGTTGTGCTGCCAATCCAAAGATAAACTGTTTGAATACACCAGCTATTCTTCGGGAGAAAGATAAGCAGGCCCCTCCCTCATGATATACAGGCTTTGAAAACTCACTGAAAGGTCAACTCTGAGTGGTTTCTGACTTGACAGCACATAACAGCACACCTTTACTTGTGGGAAGGAGGGCTTTGCTGGTGTAGTTTCAAACGAGTTTCCCTGGAAGGTCACTATGAGTCAGAGTTGACTCCATGACAGTGAGTGAGTGATTTTGTTTTTTCCTAATTCCTTTGTTCCTCTTTTGCTGCCTGGTAAAAATCTTACTGAGTCTGAAATATGCAACTGTTAGATCATATCTGCGTAAAGCTTTGATTTGCTTCCTAAAAGGAGAAACAGGATTTTACACTGCCATAGCACTTCACTTATTCATTGTAGCAGGCCGGAGTGTGCTGGAAGCCCAGTTCTTCAAAACAAACTATCGTCCATGCCCCCTACTGCTGTCATCAATGCTGCTACTGCTTCTCCCACAACACATAACAACAACAAACCCTGAATTTTTAGTGCTTGCTGATTTCTATAGTATAAGTACTCCCTGTGGTTGATTTATGCTATTAACATGACATCTACAAACCTAAATTTGCAAAGAGAGGATACCTCTGTTCTTAAAAGGGAGTATAAACCTACTCTAGCACACCTCTGATAGAGAATAGAGAAAAGATTGACATTGTCAATGATTTCATCTTATTTGGATGCACACTCAGCACCCTTGGCACCAGCAGTCAGGAGTTGGAAGACTTATTGCACTGGGCAAATCTACTGTTAGGCACCTTTTCAAACTACTGAGAAGCAGTGATGCCAATTTTATGTGTGCCTGATTTAGGCCATGATCTCTTAAATCACTTGCTATGCATCTGAGAACTAGACACTGAATCAGGATGACAGAATACATGATGCCTTTAATGTGGTATTGGAGAAGAACCGCTGAATATCCCATGGACTGCTAAAAGAGGGAACAGATATGTCTTGGAAAAATTATAGCTGTAATTCTCCTTGGAGACAAGGATGGCAAAGCTTTGTCTCACATATTTTGGACACGCTGCTAGGAGAGGCTATTTCTTGGAGAGGGACATTATGTTTGGAAAGGTGGAGGGTCAATGAAAGAGAGGAAGACCTTCAGTGAGATGGATTGGCACAATGAGTGCAGCAATGAACTCAAGTGTGTCAGAGCTGACGAGGACGGCACAGGGTGATAGGTCAGGGTTCAGCTCTGTTGTTCACAGGGTCACTAAGAGTTGTACTAAACTCAACATCTAAGAACAATAACAACAAGCATACCTCTGGACTTAACAGAATTTATAACAATTTTATCATGATATAATTTTCATGTAGACCTTTTATTTAGGGCGCCATCTTTTTTGTTCATAATTAGTGATTATTCCCTGGTTCTGTGTTTGACATACAGCAAGCACTCTTTCTCTAGAGATAAAACATGGTAGTCATGTCTTTTCTATGTACCAGCCTGGTGAATGATTCTTTGGAGGAGAGAGAATAACTGAATATTCTATAAGGCTCATTAAGAAGAGAGAGAAATATCTTCATCCTGAAACCTACAGCGTCCCTTTTCAGCAGGAAGTAGCTAAGAGAATACACCATCCCCTTTTCCTTATGAATCAGGGTGAAGTCTCTCTCAGGGAGGAGAGATAGGGAATGGCAAAGGACACACTGACAAAGGAGATTAATCAGAACTGGCTTCGACAAGCACTGTGGCAATTGGACAATTAAAACAGACATTCGTCGGGGGGGAAGAAGAACGAACTGGGGAGGAAGGTAGAGAAAACAGTGCAACAATGAATGAATGAAAACCCAAAATCTCTGTAAATATTCACTAAAACTAATAAAATTTAATAATAATTTAAAATAAAAGAAGAGAGGGAACTATAAGGAAGACCTTTATCTTTAGCCACTTAGGGACAGGACGTATATTTATGGACGCATATTTATGTACATGACTATCTCTATTCTGGAAATAGGAACAGGAATCTGAAGACTTCCACACTCCTCCACTTCTCCACAGGGCCGGCCTGTCTTACTTATCAAGTGTTGCTAGAGCAGAAACACCGCAGGTGGATAGCTTTAACAGAATTTATCCTTTTATAGTTTAAGAAGCTAGAGGTTCAAATTCAGGGTGACAGCTGTAGGAGAGGGCTTTCTCTCTTTAATGGCTTCAAAAGTGGGTTTTTGTCTCCTTTCCAACTCAGTGGGCTAGGTAATCCTTGGAGCACTCCAGGTTCTTGGTCTTCCCTCTATTAAGGAGCTTCTTAGTGTCTCCTAGGGTCCACAGGCCTCATTCAACTCCTGGGTCTTCTTCTTGGTCTTCTCTCTGTTTAAGTCTGTCTTGTTTTATTTCATAACACAAAAGATATTGCAGGCCACACTCCAGAGAAACTCCCTTCAGGTCAGGACTGTTAGTGGATTAAGGGTATTCACATCTCAAATTAATCCCCTCCGATTAGATAAGGGATGATAACATTAGACTACATCAGGGAAATGAAGCAGTACATCATTAAACAACTGCCACAGTAAGTCCCAAATGCTGAGAATCATGGTCCAGCCAAGCTGACGCATATTTCGGAGTTAGTACCATCTATGACGGGGGTTAGAATTAACATTAAGCCATCATGCAGCTACAACAGAAACTGTGGCCACTGGGATGTCCCATTGGCCAGTGAAAGGCTATGGGGGGAGGAGGGGGCAGGAATGCAATGGTCACTTGTTGCAAATATGTGTTACCAGAAAGCACAGGCCAGATTGAAACGTAAACTCCCTGCAATGTTTAAGTGACATAATTAGTCTTAAACGCAGTTGAAAACGATGAAGTCCCCCCCGCCCCCCGTTTCAGGCTGAAAGTCCGCTGGGGAACAGCATGCATGCAGAGCGGCAGTGCTGTGGGCCTAAAGAGGAAGGGGACCAGACGCGCTGCCTGCGGAGAACGTCTGCACAGCTGCAGCTCGTTTTCTCAGCTGGCTCCTCTGCTCCTTTCAGTTCCTGTTTGTCTCTGACCCAATCTTCTGGGCCGTGACGGAGCTTTCATAGTCTTTGAAATCCACCTAGACTTTAAAAGAAGATGACATTTCTCAGTGTGGCAAATGGTTTTGCCCAAAGCTTCACTGCGGAGAAGAAATTGGCATTGGATCACTGCTTTTGCTCTCGGACACTTAGGAACGAGGAAGGACTTGGTGAAATCTGATCACCTGGGACAGGGGACTGCTCTGGATGACTGGTTCAGATAGGCTGAGGCCCAATATTCCCAAAACAGTAGAAAGCGGTGAACCTGGTATCCAGTCTCTGTCGTTGGTCATCTTGCCATATGAACAGAGTCATTTAAGTAGTCTTTAGCTCTATTTCTTTTTTACTGCTTCACTTTTACCAACACGTTTCTATTCTCTATTTGAGGATTCTATTGGGAAAATCTGTTGCCAAGGTCATTTTTGGAAGTGCTAGAGAGCAAGGATGTCACTTTAAAGACTAAGTGTGCCTGACCCAAGCCATGACATTTTCAATTCCTTCCTGTGCATGTGAAAGTTGCACAAGGAATTAAAAAAAAGATGGAAGAATAATTGACGTCGTTGCTGAACGTATTGAAAATACCATGGACTGCCAAAAGAATCTGTCATGGAGAAATACAACTAAAGTGCTTCTTAGAGGCAAATATAGTGAAACTTTATCTCAAAAAAGTTGGGCATATTTGGAGCACTGATAACCTAGTGGCAAGAAGCTGTGCTACAATCCAGAAAACATGTGGTTCAAATCCACCAGCTGCTCTGTGTGAGAAGGATGGGAAATCTCCTCCTGTGTGGTTAAGTGCCCCTGAAAACCTGCCAGGTCAGCTATAGGTTAGTTCTGACTCGATGGCACACAACATCATTATTAGAAGGGACCGTTCCTTAGAAAAAGAAATGTTGGGACAAGTAGAGGGTACATACACACACACAAAAAAGAGAAAGACTGTTAATGAGACATTTTGAATTGATACACTGAAACACAGCAGAGACAGTGAGGAGCATGTGGGTTTGGGCAAGTTTCATTCTATTGTACATAAGGTCAGTGTGAATCAGAATTTAATTGATGGTACCTAACAACAACAACAACAACAACAACAACAACAACTGCATTTCCTTTTTATTCCTTTCCCTCTATTTTTGCCATCATGTTTCAATCTTCTGTCCTAACCTTTCCTTAGTTTAGGAGCTCAGTTTTCTCAAGATGGTATCATCATACTACTTGACTATTGAAAGCCACTCTGCATATTTTATCAGCCATCTATGTGTAAGTATGAATTAAACTAAAAAGCTACCCCCACATAGTCTTGTTAATCACTTGCTATGCATCTGAGAGCTGGACAATGAATAAGGATGACAGAAGAACTGATGCCATTTAGTAGTGATGTTGGACAAGAGTACTGACTATTCCATGGGCTGGCAGAAGAACAAACAGTCTTGGGAAAAGTGCAGCCACATTTCTTCTTGGGGTTAAGGATTCTGAAGTTTTGTCTCACATACTTTGGGCATACTGCTAAAAGCGACTATTCCCTGGAAAGGGACATCATGCTTGGGAAGCTGGAAGATCAATAAAGAGAGGAAGACCCTCAGTGAGATGAATTGACATAGTGACTGCAGTAGTGGGCAAGATAGGCCAGAGTTCAAACATGTTTATAAGGTTGTTATGAGTTGTACTTGACAGCATCTAACAATAATAAGGAATACACTATAAACACACACACACACAGAGTAATGAGGCAAGGGCATTTTTCTACGTGCTGCCTTTGAAGCAAAAAGAGAAAAATCTAAGGAATTTCCAGGTCTCCTATTTAATCTTTTTACAAATGCAAGAAATTGCAAAGAGTTATTTCAAGATAATGACATTAAACTCCTTGTTCCTGTTAAGGTGTTAAGTTGAAAATATCTTACTCTCCAATTCCTATTCTCCATAGGAATCTGGAAAATCTGAGAGGATGAGGACTGGAAGATGAAATTTTAGCAGAGAAATCTATGCAACTAGAAGCAAGTTTCTAAAAATGTCCCCTGTTACATAAGGCAGAGTAAAGGATGGAAAAGTACCAGCTGGTGCGGAGCTGGAGGTTTTCCTGCTTCTGTCTCACTCAGGCAAAAGTACTTGAATTAAGATGCACTGCAGAAAGGGCAAACAAAACCCATTCATCCTCCAGTGTTTCACATTCGTGGAGGGGAGCTGAAATGGAACTATGGGACAGGGCCTGCCTGGGCAAAGTTTCACAAAGTTTGCTCTTGTGCCCCTCTAGGCTCACTTCCAGGGTCTCACTACCCTTTTCCAGTGCTTTCTCTTCTCTTCTAGATGCTCAGTGCCATCCTGCTGTATCTATGGTGCTGTACCCTGTTGGCCGACGGCCTTCAGCAGCCCCACTTGACTTCCTCTGGATAACACTTGTCTGGGCTCTGCCCTGCGCCTTCTGCCCCTGCTCTGAGTGCATTGTAACACGCTGCCATTAACGGAACGGTTAGAGTGATCCATGCTGTTGTATCTACTAACCAAATGAAACTAGCTGCTCTCTAGCCAATTCGCAGGTGGGGCAACCCTGAGTGTTAAGAGTGCAGACCTGCTCTCTGTGGGGTTTTCAAGGCTGGCTTTGGGGAAGCATATCAGCCGGTCTTTCTTCTGCAGTGTCTGGGGGTGGGGGTGTGGGGGTGTGGGGGTTGAACTGCTTCACCATTTATGCTGCCCAGGGTCTGCAGTTAGTTAAATGAGAATACGTCGCTTAAAAGGTCATAATGTCTTAGCCAATAAATATCAGTGGAAAACTACTAATTCAGTGACAAGATGTATTCTCATAGGAATGATGAATGTGGTCTAGAAAAGAGATATTGTGGGTCTGTGGAGCCTTTTGGAGGCCCCTCAAATACACAAAGTATCGCCGTTTTCTCTGCTAAGAATTATGAGACTAGGATATTCTAGGGAAAGATCTCCTACCTTTCGCAGGCCCTCTGATAGTTTCAGGATTTTGTGGGCAACCTATTCACTATTTTTGAATGAGCACCTTTAAAGGATCTAGAGTATCACAATGGTTCTTCATTAAAAGAAGGATTAAAGGATGATGGGAGTAGAAGAGCTGAAGGAGTGGGGTCAGAGCTGACAGAGGTCTTAAGTGTAAAGTGATTGCTTAAAGACCTAGTTTATAGGACAGATTTCTTGGGAGTGTTTAATGATGCTACACAGGCAATGTCCTGGCCTTGCATAATGGGACTACAGAGAGGGGGAAAAATTTTCATTTTGGATCTTAAACAGGCAGGAAGTAATGTAGCATCTGATTGCCACAATGGATCCAATGAAGACAGAAAGTCAGAACTCTCAGACTAGAGAGGGAGCAGAGATCTGCAACCCCAGTTCTGCACTGAGGCTCTCCTGTTCAGCATACCTTTCCCCACCTCCTTGGGAGTTGCTTTTCTTGGGCAGGGACTGAGCAAATGTTCACAGACATCCTGGAGTTGTTCTTATGGGAGAAGATGGAAACACCATCTTTCCATTCATGAAGCATCTGATCTATAGTGGGATTGAGGACATTTCTAAAACACAAGCTTGTATATGACTGTAAAAACTGTTGAAGAGAGCCAAGGGAAAAGGGGAAGGAAAAAAAAAAAAGAAAGTTCAACTCTTGCCTGACTCTGGCTGCTCAGCCTCCTGGCCGTCACAGGAGGCATCTGCTCAGGAAAGAGCCTTTGGCTCAAGAGCCAGCTTAGTGGGCCCTGGTGGTTAATTGCTAAGCTTAACTCAGTGGTTAGAACACACGACCCGTTCTGCTGGAGAAATGTTGACAGTCTGTTTCTGTAAAGATTGGAGATGCTCTGCAGACAGTTCTACTCTGTTCTGTGAGGTTGCTATGAATCAGATTGGCTTGATAGTAGTGTTTTGTTTTCATTTTCTTGATAACGATCCTCATTCAGATCACTGTAGAACTGTGTATGACCATTGCGCATATCTTCCACATTAGCATCTGCTTGAGGCTTGTCTCTCCTAACGCTTGACTCAGACTCAGGTGACATTTTCATGCTGTAAGTCGGGCTGAGAATCAAATGAGTGGTGAATGGGGAAACCTGGCCAAGCACACAGAGTGACTCACCACGGCTAGCCATTCATTCTCAAGGCTGCTTCTTTCCCCTCAGACAGATTGAATTAGAATTCCTGGGGCCCAGCAGCGACCTTTACAGACTCCCCAGGGGATTCTGATGTGTAGCCAGTATGAGGACTCCAGTTATAGAATGCCTGGGGAAGCATAAAGTACTATAGCAAATAACCTAATCTTTGTAGAACGTAGCATAGCAGCCCATCAGTCACATATTTTAAGCAAAAAACAAACCCTGTTGATACTGACTTATTCAGACTCATGGTGACCTCACGTATATGAGTAGAGCTACTCCATAGGGTTAATTTGACTATAAACTTTATGGAAGCAGATTGCCAGGCATTTCTTGTGCAGTGCTCCTGGGTAGTTTTGAACATCAAACCTTTAGACTGATACTGAGCTGAAACTGTTTACATCATGGAAGGACCTGTCCTCTACATAGAGATGGTTATGAAATCACTCATCAGCTTTTATTCCTCTAACATTATTACTTACAGAGCTTCTCCTTTGTCATGGTCGACTTTCGTATATCGTTTCCTACTGGGCTTCACACTTTCCACATTCTTCTTAAATAGTGACAAAAAGGAGATACAGTTACCCAGAAGACTGTCTATTGTGTAGCCTAATGGAAAGATTACCTCCCCTGAATTATTGACTTTCCCTTTTTATAGTTTGACATACTAACTTGTTTCTCATCAAGTCATATATACTGCTTTTATGACATTCTCAGTCTAGAAAAAAGTTTGAAAGATGAGATTTACAGAACCTGTTATGGAGTTGTGCTGTTGTGCAACTCTGTAGGAGGAAGATGGGCAGACTCCTCTTGTGAAATATATCATCTCAGAAATCCACTACTAGGTCAGCTGTGAGTTGGTTCTTACTTGATGGGCATGAGAGAGATGGATGAATGAATGGGTTGTCTGACAAAGTACATATGACTAGTTGAGAGGGTGCATTGTCCTACCTCGAGTGCTCTTTTAGGCCCAATCTTAGTTACCTATTGCTGCTGAAATAGAAATACCAGAAGTGTATGACTTTAACAAATAGAAGTTTATTTTCCACAATATGTTGCTGTTATGTGCCGTCGAGTCGTTTGCGACTCATAGCGACCCTATGTACAACAGCCCTAAACCCTGCTCTACCCTGTGCCAATCACATTGCCTCTGACACACCCATCCTGATTACCCCAGTCACTGAATCAATCCACCTCATAGAGGGTCTTCTCCTCCTGTGCTGTCCCTCCACCCTCCCAAGCATG
>NW_006399855.1:10825396-10832389 GCF_000299155.1 Elephantulus edwardii | reverse complement strand
GCATGCAAGGCAGAGGTGAAGTAAGGAACTGCTTATGAGTTTTTCTGTCATTTCCAACAACTAAGAAATAGTGAGAAGAGTTGGGATCTCAGAAGGCTTTTAGGACCAAATAGTAGGCTCTTGTGTCCATCTTCTTTTACTACTTCCTGGATCATTTAATATTCTGCCTAAAGCTTCCTTGATTATAGCAACTCTAGGTTTGAATTTATTCTTCAGTTCCTTGAGCTTAAGAAATGCGGAATGAGTTCGGCCCTTTTGATTTTCCAATTCTAGCTCCTCACACATTTCATTGTAATATTTTGCTTTGTCGTTCCGTGCTGCCTTTTGGAATCTTCTATTCAGCTCTTTAGTATCTTGAGTTCTTCCTTGTGCTTTGGTTTCTCTATGCTCCAGTGCATTCTTCAGAGTTTCTTCTGCCATCCATTTTGGTCTTTTCTTCCTCTTCTGTCTTTGTAATGACCATCTGCACTCTTCCTGGATGATATGTTTGACATCCTCTCACAACTCTGTAATTGAAGGTCCTGGATCTAGGGGAGGGTTCTTTCCCTCACTGGTGGCTCTGGGACAGGTCTTTATCTGTCAGTTCTTTGGTGATTTTCAGGAGGACTTGCATCTATCTCCTCCCATACTGCTCCCTTGTCTCTGCCCAGTCAGCTTTCTTCATATCTCAAAGGCGCTTTGGCTTAAAATGAACCCTACCCAGATGTGATTTCTTAAAACACTCATTCCGAAATGGGATTATATCACAAGTATTGGGGTAAGGATTTGCAAAACATATTTTGAAGGAGTACAGTTCAATTCATAGCAGGTCTTATGGCTAAATTTTCTAGATGTTATTTCTGGTTTTCTGGAAACAAGTTCATTTCTGTTCCAGGAAGGTCTGCAGCCTCCACATTTCAGAAAAAAAGGGAGTTTATGGGCTTTCTGGTCTAATCTCCTCTACATATAAAGAAGCTGAGGTCTAGAACAGGAAATCAGTAACTCACACACTGATCAAGTCACAGAGATGAGATGTCACCTCAGGGCTCCTGATTCTCAGTCCAGTGATATTTCTGCTCTAATAAGCATCACTGTGCCTTTCAATTGTCAACTTAATCCACCTTAGACACATTGCCATTTTGAGACCTGGCCAATCCACACATGATTTCTGGATCAGGAGGCATTCATAATCCCTGACCCTTAGCTGTGGTTCCTGTCTTCATTTGTCCAAATGATTTGCAGTCTGTGAGTGAGGAATTTTGAAAGTATTTCTTATCCCCGAATCTAACCTACTATAAATAAAGTGTAAGTGACAGCTAGAGTCTTAAGGGCTTGCAGGCAACCATCTGAGATATAATTGTTGGTCTCCACTCAGAGCAAAAAAGAAGGAAATCAAAGGCTCAAAGAAGAAACTAGTCCAGGGAATTAATAGTTTATATGAACCATAACTTCATCAAACCAGAAGAGCTAGCTAGGTGGTGCCTGGGTACCATAATCTGTAATGGTAACTTGTTCTGACTAGAGGCATAATAGATGGCGCCAGTTAAGAATGACTGAAAACAATGCAGGACAAAATGCAAATTCCTGAAAAAAGCTAGACCTACCAGAACAATTGGGACTAGAAGAAGCCCTGAAATGATTGTCCTAGAATGCCCTTTATCCTTGAGATTGAATTTATTTCTGCAGGTTATCTTTCAGCCAAATAACAGACTGATTTATAAAAACAATTATCACCCATGAGAAATAATCAGTTGCATGAGATCAACCAGTCAACAGCTAAAAGCAAAGAAGAGATGGCAAAGGGGGAAGAAGAAGAAATAAAATGCTGACACAGTGTGAAAATCATAACCAAAGGCATGAAATCATTTGTGTCAAAATTGTTCAAAACTCACTTTGCGACTGAGTTGGTACCAACTCATTGCTGATCCTCCTGAGAGTTTCAGAGCCTGTAAATTACACAGGAGGAAATGACCCACATTTCTTCCTCAGAGCTGCTGGTGGATTCAGAGGGCTACCTTTGGATTAGCAGCACAAATCCCTAGTAGGTTCTAGAAATCTCACTTTCTAAATTTGTTTTTGTGGGTGTGGGAATGTCTCCATATCTACTGTTTTATGAATGTCGATTCGACTCCAACTAGTAATGGACTTGAAAAGTCACAGCAAAAGGACCATTTCCCTACCTCTGCTTTAAACTATCTAGAATAAGCTACAAGCTTTTAACAAAAATTCATAAAGATAGCATAGATTTGAACTAGCAGAGAGGCATGGCCCTTGGGCTAGCATATTTTCCTATGGAAGACCCTCAGAGTTCGATAAATTTTTTTAAGTGAAACTTTAATTTCTGTGAATTTATACCTAAAACCAAATGAAAAATAAAGTGTAAGAAAGTGCTTCAAATATAAACATAGATAAGCATGAATCTTTCTTTTTCAGAAGCTCTTAATAGAAGCATGTGCTATAATTGAGGAAAGCAGGATGCTGTTTCTATCGTCTCTCTATCTTCTCTCCCTGCTTCCCCCTTGCCTATGACGTTAACTATGCACTTTTGAGAGTCTAACATTTTAAAATGAGATTCAAAGCCTAGCTTTGACTCATACTCATTGTAACACAAATTCCCATGCTTTGATGTCATCTACAAAGAATGATGAGTACGCATTTGCCTGGAAGAGCTATAGAGAAGAGAAAGAGAGAGAGAGCAATGTTACATTTACTAGTTAGAAAAGCTGGGCTCTAACCAGCCATATTGTCTCTTTTCTTCCAGTTTAGGTGAACTTGTAGAGCTGGTATTATACTTAAACCAAAACTGACTAATAGACAAATCAAACTAGTTGCCAACCAGACTCTTCAGACTCGTGTCAATCCCACGTGTGTCTGTACAGTTGTATTCCACAGGGTTTACAGAGGTGGATTTTTGGAAGCAGATTGCCAAATCTTTTTTTCTGTGATGTCTGTGGGTAGACTCAAACCTCTAAGCTCTCTATAAGCAGTGGAGGATATTAACCGTTTGCACAGCTCATGAATTTAGTATTCTGTAACAAAACTAAAACAAAACAAAAACAAAAAACACCACAAAAACAAACCAAAACCAAAAAACTGCTGTTGAACTGATTCTATCTCATAGTGACCATCCGTCAGGGTCCTGATTTTGGGAGGACACTGCCTATTTTCTTCTTGAAAGGATTAGTGTATTAAATTTCCAACCTTTGGCTAGTAGCCTGCCCCATTACCCACCATATCACCAGGGTTCAGTTCTTTGCTAAAATTGACATAATCTTAAGCAGAAGTGAGTGGCATTTAACAACAATCCACTAAATCTATGTTGATTTAGCAGCTTTCAGATTTAGTGTTCTGACAGCAACTGAATCCAAGAAGTGTGGAAGATTCATGTCCACATCACTTTCGTATCGTCTGTGGACTCCTAGCCTACCCCTGCTGCCTGGCTCAAACATCTATTGTGAGGCCTCAGGCTCATCAAGGCCAGCGTTTCATCTCTTATTTTATTTGATATCCATCTTTCTTTCTTTCTTGGTCTCTAGACTTTTCTTGCAATGATGTGATCTGAAGAAGTAGCAGGATTTCAGGTATTTTAGAGCATACTCTTGGTGTGTACAGAGAGCTCTTGTGGTGTAGTCTGAAGGGAGGGCCTGCTGCTAACAGAAAAGCCATACTTTTCTAGTGGTTTGAATATAGTGGCCACTCCACCGGAAGAAGGTATCTCCTTCTGTGTAATTTATATTCTCTGAAACCCAAAGGTGGGCCAGCTGTGAGTTGTTTCCTGCTTAATGATAATTAGTTGAGAGCTTAGTGTGTATGTTTTTGAGGGGTAACCTCACCTCCGATAGGGCTGTAAAAGATACTGCTTGGCCTGTTTTATAGACAACCTGTCACCTAAAAAGGGGACATCCCTTGTGATGTGGGAGAAGCCAGCCCAGGGAAGCATATTTTCAAACTCCAACCTGGTACTCTAATCACCTAGCTATGTGTCAGTAGACTAAATCCAAACTCGTTGTTGTTAGGTGCCATTGAGTCAACCATGACTCATAACAACCTGTGATCAGAGCAGAACCTTACCCTATTCTGCATCTTATCACAATCTCCACCTTGTTCAAGCCATTACTGCAGTCACTGTGACAATCAATGTTGTTGAGGGTTTTCCTCACTTTTGCTGTGGAGACCTGTCCCAGTAAGATGCTATTTTCCAACGACTGGTCCCTCTTGTCAACATGCCCAAAGTATGGTTAGTAACCGTAGTAGCCAAAGCTCCCTGAGACCTTGATAGACTGTTTTATCCTATACCAGTGAGAAGAGATCAGTTTTATGCCATTCCATTTCCAGCTCATGGAATTCTGAATTTTTTAAAAGCTCAAGAAACAACCTTTGAAAAGAAGGATTTCTTTCCTTTAAAGAATAAGAAAATTATTGTCATCAAGTTGATTCCTGCTTCTAGTGACTCTATGGGACAGAGCAGAACTACCTCATAGGATTTGCAAGGTTGTAAATCTTTATGGAAGTAGATTGCTTCAACTTTCTCTCTTGGAGAAGGGGATGGGTTTGAACTATTGAACTTTTGGTTAGCAGTCAAATTCTTTACCTACTGTACGAGCAGCAAGGGTCTTCCATTTAACTAAAAACTTTCATTGCTGTCCAGTCAGAAATGATTCACAGTTCACTTTCCTGTTGGCTTTTGAGGTTGTAAATCACTTAGAAGGAGGTTGTCCATCTTTCTCCTGAGGAGCTGCTGGTGTATTCGAACCTGCAGAGATGCATGGCCTTTGGGTTAGTAAATCGACTCCTTGTGAACTTGGCCATCAGAGCTCTTCTGTTTAGTCATTGTTGTTGTTAAGTCCTGCTGAGTCAGATACAACTCATAGTGACCTTATGACCAATAGATCTGAACCCTGTCCTTTTCTGAGTCATCCTATCACCTGTGTCATACTTACTCCCCATTTCTGTAACCACTGTGTCATTCTATCTCATTGAGGATCTCCTTCTCTTTTGCTGACCCTCTACTTTTCAAGGAATAGCCTCTCCTAACAGCCAGAGTACAGAAGACAAAGCTTCATTATGCTTGCCTCTAAGTAGTACTCTGGCTGTATTTTCTCCAATACATGTCTGTTTATTCTTTTAACAGTCCATGAGACGTTTAACACTCTACTGTAAGACCACAAATCAAAGGCATCAATATTCCTTCTGTCATCCTTATTCATTGTCCATCCCCCAGATGCATAGCAATTGACTAAAAAACCCCATGATTTGAATCAAGCAGACCTTAATCTTTAAGATGACATCATTGTTCTTCAGTACTTTGAAGTCTGACAGCAGGCTTTCCCAGTACTATATGTCAATTAAGTTCTTGACTGCTGGTACTGATGGCATTGATTGTGGATCCAAGCAAGATGAAATTATTGTCGTCAATCATTTTGCCATGAATATACCATGAACTGTTAGGAGAACAAACAAGTTTGTCCTGGAAGGGTGAAGCTGGAATGCTCCTTGGAGTCAAGGATTCTGAAGCTTCATCTGATATACTTTGGGCATGTTGCAAGGAGGGACTGGTCCTTGGAGAGGGACATCATGTTTGGGAGTGTGGAGGGGCGGCGCAGGAGAGGAAGACCCTTGATGAGATGGATCGATTCTGTGAGTGGAGTGGTGGGAATGAGTGTGTCAGAGACGGCAAGGCTGGCACAGGATAGAACAGCGTTTAGGGCTCTTGTATAAGCAAGCGACTCAATGGCACATAACAACAACAACATGATATTACCTATTGCTCAAGTGGTGAGGATATTTGTTTTCTTGATGTTGTGTCTGTAGTCTTTGATCTTTTGCAACAAATATGTCAACTTCTTTTCACAGGTGTTCACACTATAGGAGTCTGACCTAACTCTCTCATTTTTTGGAGGGATGATAAGGAAACCACCTAGAATTTGACTGATGACCCCACGTGATACAGATTACTAGTGTCTGAATAGGGAACAAAAGTCAATTCTTCTGACTTCCAGATTAGCTTTTTTCTACTATATTATATTGTATGCTTATTTATATCCTTATGTGATAATAGATTAAAGTGTATTGAACTTTACCATTGTCAAGGATATGAAATTCATTGTAAAGTTTCATAAACTTCCTACGACAAAAATGTAAAGGCCTTGAGAACAAGGCAGGAGGATTCCCTGTTTCTTGTATGTCATCAAAGTCACTGCCATTGAGAGAGAATCAACCCCTAAGCGACCCTCCATTGGGTTGCTGAGACTGTAAACCACTGAGGAAGGGATGGTTCATTTCTCTCCTAAGAGTTGTTGATGGATTTGGTCAGCCAGAGTAGTGTGGCCTTGTATTAGTAGCACAATGCCCTATAGACTAGGCCGTCTCCATTGTCATCGAGTTAATTTTGACTCATTAACCCTATGGAACAAAGTAGAATTGCTCCTAGAGTTTCCAAGGTGGCAATCTTTTACTGAGGCCCACTGCCAACTCTTTGTCCTGTGGAGCAGGTGTTGTTATGTGCCATCGAGTTGGAACCATCTTAACACTAACCCTCCAGCAGGTATTGAGAAGCTGAAAATTCACATGGGAGGAAATTACCCATTTTTCTGCCATGGAGAACCTATTGGATTCAGTCTGCTTGCCTTTGGGTTAGCAGTGAAACCCCATACTCACTAGGCCACCAGAGCTCTAAAGCTGGTACTTAAAATTATTTACATTTAGGTAAGGACCTGGGCACTTAACCACCCTGCCACCAAAGTTTCTTGCTATATTTATGTTGTTGTTGTAGGTGCCATTGGGTTGAGCATGACTCAGCAATGCAATGAACAAAAGGTCTGAACCCTGGGTCGGAGAAGGAGAGGAAAACCCTTAACCAGGTATGTCAGAAAGTGTTGGAATGCTATATTTATGTTATTGTTGTTGTTGTTATGTGCCGTCAAGTCGCCTGCGACTCATAGCGACCCTATGTACAACAGCCCTAAACTCCGCTCTGTCCTGTGCCAATCGCACTGTCTCTGACACTCCCATCCC
>NW_006399855.1:10797278-10822711 GCF_000299155.1 Elephantulus edwardii | reverse complement strand
TGTTGTACATAGGGTTTTCAGAGGCCTGCTATTTCAGAAGTGGATGGCCAATCCTTCTTCCTAGTCTGTCTCAATGTGAATGTTCAGATTAAGAGAAGTATTAGACAGACCAGCAAGTTAAAGGTATATCCCTTCTTGCGGAGTTAACTTTAGTGTCAGTGTTGTCCCTGCCTTTCTCACATGCACCTTTATGCACTTATTTATAGGGATCCTATTTTTCTTATAAAATTATTGTGACACATGTTGTTGTTAGGTTAGGTACTATTGAATCAAATATGACTTATAGTGACCCTATGAACAACAGATCTAAATCCTGTCCGATTTATGCCAACTTTCACATCTGACATTTATGTCATCTCTTGAGCCCATTGCTGCAGTCACAGAGTCAAACCACCTCTACCTCGGAAAGGATCTTCCTTTCTTTCACTGATCCTCCACCTTTTCGAGTGTGAGGCCTCTTTTCAAAGACTAGCCTCTCTTAGCAATATTTCCAAAGTGTGTGAGACAAAGCCTCACCATCCTTGTCTCGAAAGAGTATTATGGCACTCAGTCTGACAAAATCATCCCACTTTGCCTCTACGTGGAATACATACAGACTTAGCAGTACTGTAATACTCTTTTTTCCATACCTGTTCAGTCTGCATCAAATGAATTGAGAAGCTGGACTCTATGAAGAAAAATGTAGTATTAGAATTGGAGAAAGACTCATCAACAACCTGCATTATGCAGATGACACAATCTTGCTTGTTGAAAGTGAAGACTTGAAGTGCTTGCTGAAAAAGAACAAGGACTATGGACTTCAATAGGGATTATGTATCAACATCAAGGAAAAAAAATTCTTACCACTGGACCAACAGGGAATATCATGACAGAAATTATTGAGGTTATCAGTTACTTCATTTTACTGGTATTCATCAACACCCATGGTAGCAGCATTCAAGAAATAAAAAAAACATGTTGCATCAAGGAAATCAGCTGCAAAAAAGACCTCTCCAAAGTTCGAAAAAGCAACAATATCAGTTTAAAGACTGAGGAGTCCTTGGTCCAGTCCAAGGTCTTTTCAATTGCTTTACATGCATCTGAAAGTTGAACAATGAATAAGATTGACAGAAGAATTGATGCTTTTGAATTATGGTGTTGGAGAAGAATACTGGATATCTCATGGACTTCCGAAAGAACAAACAAATCTCTTGGAGGAAGTGCAAGTCATCCTTGAATTTAAGGGTGAAAGGATGGTCTCATGTTCTTTGGATAGGTGGTCTGGAGAGCCCAGTCCTTGGGAAAAGACATAGTACAAGAAAAGGTAGAAGTTCATTGAGAAAGAAGACACAGTAGGCCTATGCACAGTGGAGATTCTATGGATGGTGCATGGTCGGCCAGGGCTTTATTCTGCTATACATAAGCACCACTATAAGCTGGAGCCAACTTGATGGCACTTAACAATGACATACTTGCAAGAAAATGTTTTGGATTTTTTTTTTGTGCTGAGTCAAGTGGCTTGTGGGTTGCTGGGCAGCTTTACAGAAAGGCACTTCTGAGCTTGGTGACATTTTCGGACACGACATACAGTTTTATTTCATTAGGTTAGAGACTGTTGGAAGGGCAGAGTCAGCTAGAAGCTGGGTGTGGTGTGCTCAATAGAAATTCCAATGAAACAAAGTAGGTGAATTTTTACCTATGATAGATGAACTACTTGGATGTCTTTGACCATCTATCAGTGTTTGTCCTTTGCTATTTGCATTTCCTCTCCTTTTTATTTTTTTTAGTAATTTTTTTCTACATTTGTGAAGTATGACGTTAAAGGCTTGTCCAAGTGTACAAAGAAAGGGGAGACCTGGTTAAAAATATCCTTTTGTAAACTTCGTATTGACCATTGCTTTGTAGTTCAACCTTTCATTTCAGGGGAACATTAAGCTGTCAGTCAGTGATCAACGATTCATTAAGTGTGTGAAATTCTGTAGTAGAGAGGAAAAACACAGGTGAAGAGGAAAAACACAGAGGAAAATTTATCAGTCCATTTTTGAAGATTAACATAGCAGACCCAGGAAAAATTTCCTGGAGAATTAACCAGGTTGTCTTAGGAAAACGATGATATGAAGTAGTACTGAAAGATTACCTGAGTAGTGGATAAGAAGTCCCAGAATCAGAAAACAAAGTAAAAAAGACATGCAGAAGAAAATGAGAGATCAAATGTTAGCAGGGTGAACAATGAAGAAAAGAGGATGAGAATGCCAAGGAAACTGGTTAGACAAGAGGCCCTTAGAACTATATGGGTCACAAATTCTAATTTGTAGTGGTGAGAAGGAAATGTGACCTTAGAAATGGTAGAATATTAGTACAGGTTGGCCCCTGGCTTACAGACGAGATCTGTTATTAAGATCTGGGTATCTTTAGGTTGTCTTTGTAGTTAAGTCAAAACAAGTATACGCAGTTCTTCTAGTTATTGCTATGTGCAGTCAAGTTGCCTGTGACTCATAGTGACCTTATGCACAATAGCTCTGAACCCTGACCTACTCTGACCCAGTCTCACTGTCTCACACACTGTCTCCATTGTCCCAGTTACTATGTCAAGCTGTCTCATTCAAGGTCTTCCTCTCTTATGTTGTCCCTCCACCTTTGCAATGTCTTTTTCCAAGGACTAGTCCCTTCTGGCAACATGCCTGAAATATGTGAAATGGAGCTTCAAAATCCTTCCTCTAAGGAGTAATTTGGTTTCCCCTCTCCAGGACAAACCTGTCCGTGGAAGGTTCAACACTCTTCTCCAGTACCACAATACCCTTATTATTTTTATTTTTTTCTTACGGGTTATTTAGTCAGAATAAATTTATAGCTGACCCTTCAGTGGATTTTTCAGAGGTGGTAAATTGCATGGGAGGAGACAGCTCATCTCTCTTCTGCAAAGCAGCTGGTAGATTCGAACCTTCAGCCTTTGGGTTGGCAGTGTAACTTCTCCTCACTACTAAAGCCACCAGAGCTCTTTAGCCTTATTTAATCCAATTAAAACTCAAAATCTAATAATTATTTAAAATTTATATATGCAGCAAGTGAAGGTGATTGCGATAAAGACTTTGTTGCAAATGGTTTTAAAGTCAGGGCAAATGGATAAAACAAGCATGTGTTGTTCCTCAGTCAAATGTTTATAACTTGGATTTGAGTTCACTCTTATTAAGTGCTTAGTCTATGTCAGACTTTATTCTAAGGCTTCATTTGGATTATTCCATTACCATCACAAATAATCCCATGAGGTTTTACAGCTGAGGAAACAGAGACATAAAGGTGTGAAGTAATTTGCCTAAGGGTCACACAGCTGGAGGGTGGCAGGGCTTAGATGCTACGATTGAAATCCAGGCAATTTGAGCCCACAGCTAGCACCTGCAAACTCTACATGACAGCAACCTCTGTGAGATGAGGGGTGGGAAGGAAGGACTGATCATATTTGTAATAATGCCTTAAGACCTACCAGAGGAACAACGTGAAAGAAGCAGGGTTCTAGGCAGGCTCACAGTAAAGCATTGTAGAATAGCAAAACTGCAGGAGTTCACTGGGAAAAGTTAATTGCCTTCTGGTCATGGTCCAATGGTTGCCCTGGAGGATTGAGAGCACAGGAAAGCTGAGTTGTTTCCTCAACCTTCCCGTCCCTGTTGTATGTATTAAGCATCACTTTTAGAGTTCATTTGAAGAAATGATTCCATAGATAAGATGACTAAAGCTTAGAAGGACAGTGATGGAGCCTTGACTCCAGCTGCTTGTTGTTTGATGTTGTTGTGCTGAGTACTCAGAGACCCTATGAACAACAGATCTGGATCCTGGCCTATCCTGTGCCATCCTCATCATCTCTCCTACATACATCTGAGCCCATTGCTGCAGTCATTGTGTCAAGCCACCTTGTTGCAGGCCTCCTCCTCTTTTGCTGACCCTCTACCTTTCTAAGCATGATATCTGTTTTCAAGGAAAAGCCTCTCCTAGCAACATGTCCCAAAGTGTGGGAGGTGAATCTTCACCATCCTTGCTCCCAAGGAACACTATGTGCACCTTTCCCCACACATTTGTTTCTTCTTTTGGCAGCCCATGGGATATTCAGTACTGTTCTCCAACACCACAGCTCAAAGGCATCAATTCTTCTTCAGCTGATCCAGCTGGTTAGTGGCAGATAAAATGTGAATCTTAAGTGTTAGACAGTTCAACTCAAATTCAATTCATTGTTATTGAATTGGAACTGACTCGTAGCTGACTGTCCACTGGGTTTTTGAGGCTTCAATTAAATAGGAGGATATTGTCTGTCTCTGCCTCAGCACTGCTGGTGGATTCTAACCACGAGAGAGACTGCCTTTGCACAGACAGGATGACTTCCTACAGCCTATCCCACCAGAGTTCCCTCTAGATTTTTCAGCCAGTATTTTTTTCTACCACCTCACACACAATGCCACTGAACCTTAGTGACACTGACCCATTATAGACAGGATGAGATTTAGATTAACACAGTTGATAGCTAGTATGTGCAACAAATTGTAGCTGTTATTAGAGTTTTCTATTACAGTGATTATTACATGAAAACCTACTGTTAGTCTAAAGATAAAACTCAGAAGGTAAGAAAGGTAAGATTGGAGAGGTGAATGAAGACAGAGACCAGAGAGAGTAAGAAGAGTGATGGAATAAAGGGAACTGTAGGAAGGAAGAAAAACATCCCATTTTTGTAGAGCCCAGATTAGTTGAGTAATTATGGAGGGCAGAGCTATACACCGAAATATGTGCTACATAAAGCTTCCTTGCCATGTTGAAAACGTGGAGAGATCTATTTTTTCAGTCCTATGTGTCTGTACTATGTGGGGGCCTGTTAAGCTATTTTACTGAGCAGCACACCATTTGTTTGCTGATCTGATTTTTCGCCTCCTGAGAATTCTGTGGGTATGTGGCATCTCAAGAATTGGATCCACTTTCTTTGGAGAAATCATCTCAAGCTGGTTACAAGTGTCATTGAGCTCATAACAAAGGGAGTGCAATTTCAGCCAACAGAGAGCAAGCAGATTCCTCTGTGGGAATGGAGGTGTGTCCAGGCCACTCCCGAAGACACAATGAAGCTTTAGTTGGAGGTAATCTTGGACAGCTGTCAGACTTCTGTGCCTGTGCCATCTCTCAACACCCAAGCCTCTGCAGGACAATGGAATGCCTGAGTAAGGGAGACATCTGAAGTACTCTTGTCGTCATCAAAGAAACAATCTTCTCCTCAACTCAAAACATTCATGCCAGCTTCTCACCAAGGAACAAAGATCAATTCTTGAGGATTGCATTTATTTATTTAGTTAGTCAGTCAGTCAGTCAGTCAATGTTTATTGGGTGCCTCACGATTGAAAAAGTAGAGTCAGTAAAATAAGAGGAAGACCCTCAAAAAGATTTATTGATATAGTGGCTGCAATGATGAGTTCACGTACAGCCGCTACACTCAAGGCCTCTCCAGGGGTTCAAATGCACCAGTAACTCCATGAGGAAAAGATGGACAACCCTTTATGTGATTCACAACCTCAGAAACCTATTAGAGGGTGAGCTATGAGTTTGTTCTGACTCACTGGAACGAGAATCAACCCCTTACTGCATCTGGGAGCCAGTAGACTAATTGCACAGCTTGAAAACCTCTGGACTGTTGTTAAGTGCCCTCGAGTTTAGAGGACTCACAGCAACCCTATGAACAAAAGACCTGAACACTTGTATAACTTTCATCGTTTCTCCACGTTCAAAGAATTTCTGGAGGCAAGCCATTTCGGAACTGGATGCCACTCCTGCTTCCAAGCTTGTTTTAATTGGGAAGCTCCACCAAACAGTCTACCATGGGTAACCATTATCACATTTGGCACATTAGTGTCACAGTGTTTAGCATCACAAGTTACCTCTGTACAGCAATACACAGACCAGTCAGTGCTATACCACCTAGAAGAATGGTTGGCAAAAACCAATTTAAACCAGGCCTGGGGGCTGCAGATTAAAATCACCCACCTTGGGCTTGGTAGCATAACTTTCTGTCCACTAGGCCAACAGAGCTCTCTCTATGTTGTCGTTGTTATTGACTCTGGACTAGGTAGGTGATTTCTAAGATCTCTTATGACTCACTAAAATGGCATAGTTTTCTTTTCTTTCTTTTTCTTTTATTATTATTATTATTATTTTTTTAGTTGTTAAGCTTCAAACTCATAAAGAAGGGAGTCATCAATCTCTGCCAGATTTGCCTGAATTGTGAAAAAGAGTTTTCTTGATGAGGCTTTGGTCAGCAGAACTGTCCTTACCAGAAGTTGAGTCCTGTTATTCTTTCCTTTGCTATCCTTTCTTTCTGGCTCTGGTTTGATGTTGTTGGTTTTGGCCGAAGTAGACTCAGTATTTGGTGACTATTATTTCTTCTTCCACAGTGTTTCCACTGAGCCTATTACCGAACTGCATTGAACTGGTATTTCTTTGCCTAACGTCTGATGTCCTTTTTATGCTTTTCTGCCATCAGCCTGGTGCTACCCGGTATTTGCCTCATGGGCTTGATGCTAAGCCAAAGCGAGGCACAGTCTCTTGCAGGATTTATGTGAATTTCTCACCTCAGAGCATTCCTTTCGCTCTTCTGTGTGAGACTTATTCACAGATGCCATTTCCAGGCTTCTGCAGAAGAAAGTCTCCTTAGTGTGGAGGCTCACTCATTTCTGAGTTATAAGCTGTGGGCCTTCTCTGTGCCAGGCATTGGCCAGATGTTGAGACTTTACAACTTCAACTGTGAAACCCGCAATTAAGAAGAGGGGTAAGTGGAAAGAATTCAGGATGGCGCAACTCAGTGCTGCTCACCTCCCTAAAACAAAACACCACCAAAGGAAAGAGTGAAGGACTCAAAGATGAGAGCCGCTGAAAAATAGCAACACTGGTAAAGAGCAAAAGGCTCGATGAGAACCCAGTAACTAAAACAACAAATAAGAAGAGACATTTATAGGGAACACAGCTCACATGTTCTATTGCTGTGAAGATACCTTTTAGATGAAAGAATCACATTCAGATTGTCCACTGAGAATATATTTTTAGTTTTCATTTTCATGAACATTATAATGCTCAAAATTTAAAGAATCAAATAGTTACACAAGACTCAGGAGAAAAATGGTATTTCACTATCCTCCTCATACCTTCCTTCCAGGGCATTTTTCCCCCTTGATTTTGTTATCAATTTTAATGTTTTCCATTTTTAGCCACAATCGCCTTGTTTGACTTCCTGCTCTGGAAGCTAAGGCTTAAGCTCTTTTCTGAACACCTTCTCATTGTGCATACACAATTTTCTCACCCCTGTTGTGTTCTAAGTTTAGACTAAATTGATAAGTATTTATTTTAGTGTGACAGTTAGTGCTGTTTAAATCTGATCCAGGTAGCACGCCACATTAGTTATGCTACCTCCTTCTGTGTAATGAGCTATTTTCAAAACTTAGCAGCTTGAAACAGCATCTCTCACCAGCCTATTATAAAGGCTGCTGGTCAATGGTGCAGTCATGTCAAAGATCCCTTAAGGAGAATTTACTCCCAAGTTCATTGGCATGACTGTTGACAGATCTCAAGTCCTGTCTGGCTATTGATTGGTGACACCAATTCCTTGTCACCTAGCACTTTCTGTAGGGCGGCTCCTAGCATGCCTCAGAGAACATATCATGGGGAGAAAAGAGAGAGGGATAGCTAAAACAAATGTGATATTTCAATTTCTTAGTTTTCTATGTATCTATTACTATGAACAGCACATCAACAGAGAACTACCAGAAGTGCAGGCAGGCTTCAGAAGGGGTCATGGTACTAAGGATACTGTAGTTAATATTATATGGGTCTTGGCTGAAAGCAGGGAGTACCAGAGGAATGTCTATCTATGTTTCATTGATTATGCAAAGGTGTTTGATTGTGTGGATCACAGCAAACTGTGGCTGACTCTGAGAAGAATGGGAATCCCAGAACACTTGATCATGCTAAGGCAAAATTTATACTTGGACCAGGAGGCAGTCATCAGAACAGAGCAAGAAAACATGGTTCAAAATTGGGAAGGGTGTATGCCAGAGATGTATCCTATCTCCATACAATTTCAATCTTTATGCAAAACTGTTTATCCAGGAGGCTGGGCTCTATGAAGAGAAATGTGGCATCAGGATTGGAGGAAGACTCATCAACAATCTGTGTTATGCAGATGACACAACCCTGCTTGCTGAAACCAAGGAGGACCTGAAGTGCTTGCTGTGGAAGGTCAGGGACTGCAGTCTTCAATATGAATTGAGGCTCAATATCAAGAAGACAAAGATTCTCACCACTGGGCCAATTGTCAGCATCATGATTGATGGTGAAGAGATTGAAATTTTTCACAGTTTTAGCTTGCTTGGCTCTACAAGCAACACTCTTGGCACCAGCAGCCAGGAAATGAAAAGATGTATTGTGGTTAGAGACCTCTCTAAAGTCCTGAAGAGCAATGATATCAGTCTGGAGACTAAGGTGCACCTGATATATGCCATGGTCTTTGCAATCACTATACATCAGAGAGCTGGACAATGACTAGGGATGATAGAAGGAGAATTGATGCCTTTGAGCTGTGGTGTTGGAGTAGAGTGTTGACTATATCATGGACTGCTAAGAGAACAAACAGGTTTATCCTGGGGAGGGTGAATCCAGGCTGTTCCTTGGAGGCAAGGATTCTGGAGCTTCGTCTGACATACTTTGGACAGGTTGCAAGGAGGGACCAGCTCTTTGAGAGGGAAGTCATGCTTGGGAGGGTGGAGGGACAGCGCAGGAGAGGAAAACCCTTGATGAGATGGATTGATTCAGTGACTGGTGTAACAGGGGTAGGTGTTTCAGAGACAGTGAGATTGGCACAGGATAGGGCAGGGTTTGGGGCTGTTGTACATAGGGTCGCTATGAGTTGCAGGTGACTTGACAGCACATAACAACAACAACAACAACAACATAACTACTAATAAGGAGTTCTGCTGAGTAAGGAGTTACTCTGGCAACTTAAAGGCACATGTTTTGGATCCACCAGCTGCTCCTTGGGAGAAATATGAGCAATCTCATCTTTGATTTATTGCCTCTGAAAACCGATAGAGGGTCAGCTATGAGTCAGTTCCAACTTAATGGTAAATAGCAACAATAACCAATAATAAGGAATTCTGGTAGCCAAAGGCAGGCAGTTCAAATTCATCAGCTATTCCTTGACTGTGTCCCTTGCTCAGTTTGTAGCCTCTGAAAACTTGCTGAAGGGTCAGCTCTGAGTTGGTTCTGACTTGATGATGATGAGTTGAGCTGAGTTGGTTCCAACTTGATGGTAAACAATGATAACAACTAATAGTAATTATTATGAGACAGTTGGCTGTTGTGGAGATTTATAGACATGTAAATCCATCTCAGGAACAGTTTTAGGCTTTGAACACCAATGAGTGTAGACCAAATGAGCTCTGGGAGGATATCAAGAAAATTGTCCATGAAGAATGCAAAAGAACATTACAAAGACTGAAGAGGAAGACAAGACCAAGATGGATGTCAGATGAGAAACTCAGTATTGCATTAGAGTGCTGAGAAACCAAAGCTAAAGGAAGAAACCAAGAAATTAAAGAGCTGAACAGAAAATTTCAAAAGGCAGCTCGGGAGGACAAAGCTAGATACTATAATGTGCAAAGATCTGGAGTCAGAAAATCAAAAGGGCCGGACTCACTCAGTATTTCTTAAGCTGAAGGAGTTGAAAAACAAATTTAAGCCACAGGTGGCAATACTTAAGGATAGTTTGGGTAGAATGTTAGATGATCCAGGAAGTATCAAAAGAAGATGGAAGGAGTACACAGAGTCACTGTATCAGAAGGAATTGGCTGACACCGAGGAATTTCATGAAATAGCATATGAGCAAGAGCCTATGGTGATGAAAGAAGAAGTTCAAGTTGCTATGTAGGAATTAGCAAAAAGCAAGACTCCAGGAGTTGATGGTATACCAATTGATTTATTTCAACAAACAGACTCTGCCCTGGATGTGCTCATTAAGTTGTGCCAGGAAATCTGGAGGACAGCCAGCTGGCAAATTATTGGAAGAAATCTATATTTGTTCCCATTCCAAAAAAAAGGTGACCCAACAGAGTGTGGAAATTATCGAACAACATCATTGATATAACATGCAAGCAAGATTCTGCTGAAAATTATCCAAAAACATTTGGAACAATATGTCAACAGACAATTGCCAGATGTGCAGGCTGGATTTAGAAGAGGTCGTGGTACTAGGGATATTATAGCTAATGTTAGATGGATCTTGGCAGAAAGCAAAGAATACCAGAAGAATGTGTATCTGTACTTCATTGACTATGCAAAGGCTTTTGACTGTGTGCATTACAACAAGCTATGGCTGACTCTGAGAAGAACGGGAATCTCAGAACATTTGATTGTGCTAATGTGAAACCTATACTTGGAGCAAGAGGCAGTTTTCAGAACAGAGCAGGGAGACACTGGATGGTTCAAAATTAAGAAAGGGGTCCATCAATGACATATTTTGTCTCCATACCTTTTCAATCTGTATGCAGAACAGATCCTCTGAGAAGCTGAGCTGTATGAGGAGGAATGTGGCATCAGGATTGGTGGAAAAATCAACAACCTGCATTATGCAGATGACACAACCCTGCTTGCTGAAACTGAGGAGGACCTGAAGTGCTTGCTGCAGAAGATCAAGGACTGCAGTCTTCAATATGGATTGAAGCTCAACATAAAGAAAACAAATATTCTCACCACTGGGCCAATTGACAGCATTAGGATGGATGGTGAAGAGATTAAGACAGTTGATAGTTTTAGTTTACTTGGCTCCACAGTCAACACGCTTGGTAACAGCAGCCAGGAAATCAGGAAACAAATTACACTGGGAAAGTCAGCTGTGAGGGACCTCTCAAGAGTACTGAAGAGCAGCGACATCAGGCTGGAGACCAAGGTGCGCCTGATCCAGGCTATAGTCTTTGCAATTACATGCTATGCATCAGAGAGTTGGACAGTGAATAGGGATGATAGAAGGAGAATTGATGCCTTTGAGCTGTGGTGTTGGAGTAGCTTGTTGACTATATCATGGACTGCTAGGAGAACAAACAGGTTTGTCCTGGAGAGGGTGAAGCCAGAATGCTCCTTGGAGTCAAGGATTCTGAAGCTTCATCTGACATACTTGGGGCATGTTGCAAGGAGGGACTGGTCCTTGGAGAGGGACATCATGCTTGGGAGAGTAGAGGGACGGCGCAGGAGAGGAAGGCCCTCAATGAGATGGATAGATTCTGTGAGTGGAGTGGTGGGAATGAGTGTTTGAGACGGCAAGGTTGGCACAGGATAGAATGGTGTTTAGGGCTCTTGTACATAGGGTCGCTATGAGTCGCAAGCGACTCAATGGCACATAACAACAACAACAGCAACAACAACAAACCCTATAGTGTGGTTATACCTGTTGCAGAAGATCATGGAGTGCAGCCTTTGGTATGGATTGCATCTCAATATGAAGAAAACAAAGATTCTTACCATTGGACCAATAGACAGCATCATGATGGGTAGAGAAGAGATTGAAACTGTCAACAGCTTCATCTTGCTTGGATCCACAATTAACACCCTTGGTATGAGCAGTCAGGAAATAAGGAGAAACATTGCACTGGGAAAATCTGCAGTTAGGAACCTCTCCAAATTGTTGAGGAATAATGATGTCAGTTTGAGGACTAAGGTGTGTCTGATTCAGACTATGGTCTTTCCGATCACTTGCTATGCATCTGAGAGCTGGGAAATGATGAAGAATGACAGAAAAATAATTGACACCTTTGAGTTATTGCCTTGGAGAAGAACACTGCACATCCTATGGACTGCCAAAAGAACAAATAAATATATCTTGGAAAGGATACAGCCAGAGTGCCCTTTGTAGGCAAAAATGATGGGGCTTCACCTCATACACTTGAATCATGTTTCTAGGAGGGGCTATTCCTTGGAGAGGAACATGGTGCTTGAAAGGGTGGAGGGTTGGTGAAGTAGAGGAAGACACTGACCAGGTGGATTGCCATGTTGACTGCTGCAATGGGCTCTAGTGTCTCAGGACATGTGAGGATAGTACAGGATAGAATATCTGTTGTTCACAGGGTTGCTATGAGTTGTACTCAACTCAACGGCATCTAACCACCACCACCACCACCACCACCACCACCACCACCACCCAGCCTAATAGACTTACCATGAGTTGGAATAAATTTGTTGCCAGTAGGCTGTGGGCAGCACTAAAAACTCCTCCTCCTGTGATCTAATGATCATCTAAGATGTTTAGAGGTTTCAGGCATTCTTTAAATTTCACCCTCCTTGAGAGGAATCTCCTGGCCAGCTTCATGCTGAAGGAGGTGAGCTCTCTACCTTAGGGTACATGGGAAGCACTTGTCACTCAGGATCTCTCATCACCATTGTGGTGGAGATTCCTTTACTCTTACTAATATGATTGCCTACTTTTCATTTCTTTCTTCTTTCCATATCTATCCCTCTTCTGTGGTTTATTCTTTCATTGTGGCAGAGAATCTTGTTACCTTCTAGAGAATGGAGCATTGTTGTGCGCCATTGACCCATAGCTGACCCTCCAGAGAGTTTAATCCTATATTAGAAGATTGCCCATCTTTCTCCCATGGAGTAGCTGGTGGGTTCAAACCAAGTGTCTTTGATATTGCACCACAGTTTCTTACCACTAGGCCACCAGAGCAAAGGAAGTATATTTTCCCTCTCCTCTTGTGACCTTACATGTCTGAACAGGTTATTATCCTTGTCTGACATTTGATTATTAAATTCCACAAAGATGCCTTTCAGTCTGTTCCCTGTATTTGGTGATGAACAAGGTTTAGCAAAACCTGAGGCATTTTGGTGTTAATACTCTGGACCTTCCCTCCTCTAACCTTCATTGTCTTAAGTTTGGAGAAGTCTTTTCTCAGGAGACAAGATGTATTTCTGTAGTGGGATTGCTGATTCATAGCAGAAACAACTTACCATAAATAAGTTTCCTGGTCTTGATAGAGATGAGTCATTTTTCTAATCTGCCATTTCACTCCTGGTATAGAGGTCAAAAAATGAAAATAGATAACATTAAAAAATAATTCGGAAAGACAAAGTGTTTAGCTTTCTGGAAGTCACCTCCAATGAGCAGCACCTTCTCTTCCTCACTAAGAACACAGTGTGGGACCTGGTGGCATTATGTACCAGGACAAACTGTTTTCTCAGATACTTTGTGTAAATATATGGACCAAACTGTTGGAACAGGAAGACACACTGAGAGACCTGCTGAGTTAAATGAACTCAGCTCATCAACTAATTGAGAAAAGAGCAAGTTACAATTGAAAACCGAGGAGGAGAAAAACATGTTACATTCCCAAAGCAGGGAAATTTAGAAACTATTTTCTAAAAAATAAAATGGTTATGACAGAATGGCTAGCAGGAATATTTTGTGAATACATTTGTTCAAAAATTAAAGCTTTTATTCCTTCTTTGTATGAATATTTTCTTCCACTTGTCAAGTTAGTACTATAATAATTATTATCAGTGTCACTGAAACCCAATTGCTCAGGGGTACTATACTTCTATACTATACTGGACTGTTTAGAAGTAGTCCTTTTATTTCTACCACCCCATAGCTTGTCACTCTTGTGATAGCTCTGAAAAAACCACTGTAATACTTCCTTAATTTTCTATATCTGTAAAACACATGCAGGTTATGTAAATAACCTCCAAGTAGTAAGACTTCCTAGCTCAAGGGACTAATAAAACAAGTAATAGTTAATGTTTCTCATTATAAAATAAGAAAAACATGACCTTGAGTATATCTCATATGAGTTTAATGACATCTCATAATAAATTTTGACATATTGACCACTAATTAGTTTAATTAATTGACCACAGGACCACATCTAGAACATCATACAAGAAAAAGACAAAGGGGCTGCAGGAAGATGAAGATAAATGTAAGGAGAGATTCTGAAACTTGCTCTAGAACTTAGAGTATCCATAGTTAAAGGAAGAACTATGAGAGTAAAAGTCAAACAAATGTCAAAGAATGATTTGAGAAGATATAGTACTAAAATGACAGGTGCAAATCTAGACTAAGAAAATCAGAACACAATTGGCATTTCTCAGGCTTAAAGAAGTGATGGGAAAAAATTGAAACTTCATATTGCAATATTGCAGGACAAGGAAGCACTAAAATAAAATGAAAAGAATACACAGAATCACTATATCAAATCCTCTCCAAAATACAATAACAAAAAATCTATACAACCCTCTAAAAAAACCCCCACAACACCAAAACCGAAACCAAAACAGGAGTTATCACCACAAATTAAGGAAGGAAGGAAGACATATTCATTGCATTGGTGGTATTGCCAAAACAGTAAGATTCCAAGAAATGATGGAATGCCATTGAAATATTTTAACAAATGCAGTGCTAGAAGTGCTCCCTTGTCTATGGCAAGAAATTTGGAAGACAGCTACCTGGCCAACCTACTAGAAGAGATTAATATTTGAGTCCATTCCTAAGAAAGGGGACCCCAGTGGAATGAAGAAATTATTGAGCAATATTAATTACATCACATGCACTTAAAATTATGTTGACAATAATCAATAGTTTCTGTAGTACATCTAGAAAGTCAAACTGGTTTTAGATGAAGCTACAGGGGAAATCCTGCCTGTAAGCAGAGATTACAAAAAATATATCAGATTTTATCTGAAAGCAGAAAATACCAAAATATGCTTACCTGTGTTTTTCTTGGCTCTGCAAAGGTGTTTGATTTTGTGCCTCATAATAATTATGGATAGGTTGACAAAGGCTAGTAACTGCAGAACAGGCATTTATACACATGTAGAATTTGGACATAGATCAAGGAACACTCATTTAACTCTTAAGTTTAAGTATAGGGAAAATGTTCATGTGAGTTGTATCCTGTCACTGTACTTATTCAATTTGTATACGGAACAAATAATTTGGACTATAGCAAAATAAATGTGACATCAAAACTAGAGGATGACTTATTAACAACCTATCATATGCAAATGATACAACCTTATTTGCTACAAGCAAGGAAGACTTGAAGCACTTACTAAAGAAGATTTAAGATGACAGCCTCAGTATGATTTATACCTCAACAGCAAGCAAGCAAAATCTATACAACTGAATCATTAAGCAACATAATGATAAATGTAGAAAGGATTAAAATTATCAAGGCTTTCATTTTACTTGCATCTACAATCAAAACCTGTGAAAGCAGCAATTAAGAAATCAAAGGATCTGTTGCAATGGATAAAACAATGACAAAGGACATCTTTAAAAGATGTGCAGTAACCATTCTCTAAAGTGTTAAGAAAGCAAAGATATTACATTGAGTACTAAGGTGCACTTGAACTGAGACATGATATTTCCTATCTCCTCATGTGCACGTAAAAGCTGAACAAAAATTTAAAAAGACTAAAGAAGAATCCTTGTTATGCATCAGAGAGCTGGGCAATGCCTAAGGATAACAGAAGAAGAATCGAGGCATTTGAGTTGTGGTGCTGGAGAAGAGTCTTGAACATACCATGGATTGCTAGGAGAACAAACAGGTTTGTCCTGGAGAGGGTGAAGCCAGAATCCTCCTTGGAGTCAAGGATTCTAAAGCTTCGTCTGACATACTTTGGGCATGTTTCAAGGAGGGATCAGTCCTTGGAAAGGGACATCATCATATTTGGGAGAGTGGAAGGACAGTGCAGGAGAGGAAGACCCTCGATGAGATGGATTGTTCAGTGTCTGGAGTAATGGGAGTAGGTGTCTCAGAGATAGTGAGGTTGACACGGGATAGAGCAGGGTTTAGGGCTCTTGTACATAGTGTTGCTATGAGTTGCAAGCAACTTGACAGCACGTAACAAAAACTATTACTATTTCTCTGAATGTTTGGTAAAATGTACTGGTAAAGTCGTCTAGTCCAGGACTTTTTGTTGTTGTTGTCATTGTTATTGTTGTTGTTAGACGTTTTTAAATGATATATTCAATTTCTTCTTTTGCAATGGATCTGTTCAGATGTACTACTTCAGTCAGTATCAGTTTGACTGAGTTATGAGTTTCTAAGTATTTGTCCATTTCCTCTAGGTTTTCATATTTGTTTGATTATGTTGTTATGTGCTGTCAAGTCATTTGTGATTCAGTGACCCTAAGTACAACAGCTTTGAACCCTGCTCTATCTTGAGCCAATTTTATTGTCTCTTATATACCTACTCCCATTATCCCAGTCACTGAGTCAATCCATTTCATCTAGGGTCTTCCTCTCTTGCACTGTTCCTTTCCAAGAATTGAAATATGCCCAGAGACAGAGCTTTAAAATATTTACCTCCGAGGAGTAGCCTGGTTTCAACCTCTCAGGATGGACCTGATTGTTCTCTTAGCAGTCCATGTTATACTCAGTACTTTTCTCCAGCACCACAACTCAAAGAAATCAATTCTTTTTCTGTCCTCTTTAGTCATTGTCTAGCTCTCTAATGCATAGCAAGTAATTGCAAAGACCATGGCCTGTATCAGGCGCAGCTTAGTCTCTATGCTGACATCATTACTTTTCAGTACTCTGGAGAGGTCCCTGACAACAGATTCTCCCAATGCAATTTTTTTTTTTTTTAATTTCCTGGCTGCTGGTACCAAGAGTGTAAGTTGTGGAGCCAAGCAAGCTGAAGCTATTAATAATCTCAATCTCCTAAATTTTTTATTTAAGTTGATTCTGTTGTGACATCACCCCTAATTCATATTATTTGTATATTTTCTTTCTTTTCCTTTGTTAGATTTTCCAGCAGTTAATTTTATTCTCCCTTTTCAAGAAATAATAATCTTGATTGTTTCAATTGTTTTTCTGCTTTCTGCTCCACTTATTCCTGCTCCAGTTTCTAGTATTTCTATTCTTTTAAAGGTTATTGGGTTTTCTTACTGTTCTTTTTCCATTTTTTGGAGATGTTGGGTTAAATAGCTGATTTTCTATCATTTTCCCTTTTGATATACTTATTTATTGTCAATGAATTGATCTTTAAGCACTACTTTGACTATATTCCAGAAGTTTTGTTCTATTTTCTTTCTCATTTGCTTCAAGAAAACTTTTGATTTCTTCTATAACCCATCCATGTTCAAGCAGGGTATTATGTAGCTTCCAGGTACATAGATTTTTCTTGTTTATCTTGTTGATTTCCAATTTTATATAGCATTGTACTCTGAGAAAATCTTTTGTATTATTTACACATTTTTTAAATTTATTGAGGCTTGCTTTGTTGCCTAAAATATAATCTATTCTGGGGGATGTTCCATGTGTGCTAGGGAAGAATGTAAACTGAAGTTTTTGGGGGTGCATTAGCCTATATCTAGCTATGAAATAAAGTTGATTGATTGTATAATTCTTCAGCATCTTTATTTTCTTTCTGATTGTTCTTTCCTTGAGAGTAGTATCTTGATGTCTTCTACTACTATCATGATATCTATTTCTTTAGTTTTGTTAATGCTTGGCTTGGATATTTTGCATCTTTATTATTTGGTGCACAGATATTTATTATGGTTATGTCCTTCTTTTCCCTTTATGATGGTTTGTATCTGAAGTTTAGTTTATTGGAAATTAATATTGTTATCCCTGCTTTTTTTTCTTGATATATTTTTCCCCTTCCCTTTGATTTTTAGTCTGTCTTTATCTTCACTTTTTAGATGTTTCTCTTGTAGATAGGGTATATTGATATGTTTCGTTATTTATTCAATCTGTTACTATTTTTCTCTTCATGGGTTCATTTAAAACATTCACAATCAGTGTAATTATTAAAAGACAAGGTTGATATTTTTGTTTTGTTTTTTGTTTGTAATTCTCCCCCCTCCGATTCCTATAATTCTCTTGAAGTAGAGCCATTGTGCTCAATAAATGTTTTTAAATGAAAATGTAAAAGCAGATCCTTAAGTATTTTTTGATTATTTTATAAATTTTTAATTGTGGTATTAATGAAAATTTACAGAAAAGTTGGATTTTTCATTCATTCATTGTCATATATTTCCCTTCCTATCCCTCAGTTCATTTTTGTTTGTTTATTTTATGCTAGCTTGTTCACAAATTTCATATACACTGTGTTTCAAACTATTTTTCATTCATATTGTATTTCATACAATCATTCTCATGCATTGCACTTTTTGTGTTGTGGGGGTTTTTTTTGTTGTTGGTTTTTTGTTTTGGTTTTTTTTTTTAGGTCAGAAAGTGGAATTAATGTTCAGTTTGTGGGTTCTGAATCTATTATAAAGACAAGGTGTATCCAGAAAATGTGAATTCATTGTTGTTCCTTACCTCAATGAGATAGAAAACTATAATTAAAACCACCATTACAGCAGTCACAGATATTGCTGAATTTCTTATTAAACCCATGTCTTGGCACATCCTTTGTGAGCTGAGATATAGGAAGGGAAAAGACATTAAGACCAAAGAGATGGAAAGATAGAAGCTGACTATTCCTTCCCTGAACCCAGTCCTCTTACTATAAAGCATTCTTTTTGAACCATTTTTGTGATAAATCTTCTACAATAGCGGTAGTACATGAGCAAAATGGGAGGTATTTGTCTTAACTAAAGTCACTTGGCTAAGATGAGTTGAGGAGCAGGAGCATGCGTACTCTACAGGTAAGTCCTAAACTCTGATGGAAGAGTCTGGGACCCATATTTCTGGAATTGTCCTCACCTCATTTGGCTCCAGTAATTTTGGCTCCTTCTGGATTTCTGTACTTTCATTGATAAATTGGCCAGTTTTCCATTGTTCAATGCCCCAGTCTGCTTTAGACATCTTAACATCTTGTTGCTTGCTAAGATTTATCAGGAGGCCTGTTCTGGAGATGAGCTTGGCACAGGCCAACTCTGCACTTGGGGCTCAGAGCAGTCTATTTTCAAAGTCCAGAGAACATGAGAAAGGAGCCTTCTCACATCTTTTTTGGGGATGAGAAACATAGCTCCTTGACTGAACTGAATTTTAAATCTGTCACCTGAAGATAAGAGCATTGAGATGGTGGAATCTTCAGATTTGGAGGGTAAGTCAGTACCAGAGTTATGATACTCACTCCCATTGTGTTTCATTGGTTGGTTTAACAGTCACCATTAAGTTTTCTGAGTCACAGCAGAGTCTGCAGGGGAAGGCTTCCTGGGGACAGTGTATAGTCTCAGCACAGTGTTTCCTTCAGAAGTCTCTGAATAAACAAATAATTCTGGAGGAATATTTTCAGATAAACAAATAATTCTGGTGGAATATTTTCAGGAGCATTCAGATTTCCTGAAGATGAAAAATCCTCTTGAGGAGCGGAATTGATAAGGCTCTTCACGGCAGAGGAAGGAGGTTTCCTTCTAAGCATCAGCTTCTGGAGAAAATCTGTCTTTCTGAACCTTTGCTTCCATTTTACCTTTGGCCTTCTGTGTCTTGGATGAAAGTGAGATTTATGGAAAGTGTATTTGTTAGGAGAATATGCTGGTGATTGATGAGGTTTCATATTTCTAACTCTTGCATTTGCGTTTTCTAAGACGTAAGGTTATTTCTAACCTTAGCTGGGGCTTTGGAAGGAGGAAAAGTGGAAGGCCTGCCTGTTCCTTATTGTTTCAGGAAAGAAGAAACTGTTCCTTGATGAAGAGCCTTATGTTCCTTGATGAATGAAGGCTCTATCTTCCTTGGCTCCTGCAACTTGAGCAGTTCTCTGTGAGGCAGCTCATTGGGGGCTGATCTCCTAGGCCTCTGTGCTTTTGGGGCGCTCCCCATTAACAGCCTGGATCCCCACTTCCTCTTGAAGCTCTGGTGTTTCATGTCTTTGAGATGCCTCTTCTTCATGCCCTTTAGGGTCTTAAGGATTCTGTTTACTCTCTTGAGCTTTGTCCTGAGCTCTGTTCACTGAATCTTTGCCAAGCGATTTTCCCAGGGCTGAGTTCTTAATTTCTTTATAATTATTTGGCATTTATATTTGGCCCCTAAAACGTTGGGTTGCATAAGCATGGCAATTTTATCTTTTTTTTCTTTTTAACTTTATCAGTTTTTTCTTGATCATCAGCATCCAATAGATTTTTCTAGAAAATAGAACTTTCTCAGTTTGCTTTGGTATTTGAGGGCAGACTTAACAGAGAAATCCTCGATGTTGTTTTGCATATCAGTTTGGCCTTTACGTCTATGCTGTATATTGGCAAAAAGCAGCTTAATGAATGGTAATAAAGTCGATTCTGTATTTTGCAGTTTTCCTTCTGAAAAAACAGGGCAATATGTAATTGCATATGTTAGGGCATTGATGACATCACTTTTGTGACAATCTGACACCACTTCCATCCGAGGCAATTTTTTTTCTGGCTCAATAGTCAGTTCAGTGCTGCTGTTCTTCTTCTGTGCTTGTAATACCTTCATGAATATTCCCTCTGTGGCTGTTAGAGATGCTTCTTAACCTGTCATTCCTCTTGCTTTGTGGGAACTACGGGGTCCTGTAGTAGGCTACAGCCTCTCCGCAAAAATGCAGCCTTTTCTGACATAACTCTGAGGTGATTTCTCTCCTTTTTTCTCTCTACTAGTGGGCTGCAGTCCCATGCATTATGTTTTATAAAATCAATCACAACCATGGGACCTTTCCCATCATTACCCAATATTTTCAGGTATCCGCAGGATCCTTCCCATTTCCTTCAACCCCTCCCTCTACCCACAGAACTGTGCAACCCTGTGGTTTTGCCCTACCCATCCTTACCCCTCCGCTCCCACTCCTTTCCTCTTTTGATATCCATACATGTTTTACAAGTTATCCTTCTATTTTTACAATAATGGTCTTATGCAGTATTTGTCTTTATGAGACTGAGTTTACTCAGAATAATGGTCTCCAGTCTCTCCCAAGTTATATTTTTCTAAATGGCTGTTCCTGAGTGCTGCATAGTATTCTATTGTATGAATGTACTACAATTTCCCAATCCATTCAGTTGTGGTTGGACATTTGGGCTGTTTCCATGATTCTGCGATTGTAAATAATGTTGCAATGAACTTTAGTGTACAGATCTCTGTTTGTGTCTCAGTTATAATTTCCTTGGAATATATTCCTAGTTGTGAAATAGCTGGGTCATATGGAGTTTCTATGTTCAACTTTTTGAAGAGGTGCCAAACTGTCTTCCAGATTGGTTGTATCATTTTAGAATCCCACCAACAATGTATGAGAGTTCCTATCTCTCCACATCCTCCCCAACATATATTGCTTGCTGCCCTGCTAAACTTTGCCACTGCTACTGGGTTAAGATGGTATCTCATTGTGGTTTTTATTTGCACCTCTCTTAATGCCAGTCATTTGGAGCATTTCTTCATATGTCTTCCTCTGTGAAAAGTCTTTCCATGTTTTATCCCACTTTGTAATTGGGTTATCAGTCTTTTTTTGGTGGAGGTCCAGGAGTATTCTGTAAACTTTCAATATGAGACTCTTGTCTGAGAAGGTATTGTCAAATATTTGTTCCCAGTTGGTAGGTTTTCTTTTCATCCTGTTGAGAAAAATTTTTGATGAGCACAGAGATTTAATCTTTAGAAGGTCCTTTGTACCATAGACTAGGACTTCTAAGCTTGACCTCTTATGAACTTTATAGTCTTAGACTTTACTCGCAGATTTCTGATTCACCTTGAATTGGTTTTTGTGTATGGTGTGTGATGTGGATCCTGTTTCAGCTGTCTGCAAGTAGCAGTCCAGTTTTGCTAGCACCGTTTCTTGAAGAGGTTATCATTTCCCTATTTGATAGGTTTTATTTCCTTCTGGACCCATCTATCTATGGAGAGGCAAGGTTTTGATAGCAATGTTCTTGTTTGTATTGTTGCTGGTTATTTTGAGCTATCCACTTTCCTGTGACAGCTCTGTGAGAAGGATTTTTCTGTAATATTTATTTCTAGCAACATTGGTCTTATTTTCATGAACTCCCTTAGTTTCTGCATTTCTCAGAATGTCTTTATCTCTCAGATAAATATTTGAGGGAAAACTTTGCTGGGTATAGTATTCTTGTTTGATTTTTCTCTGTTGCTGTTGTGTTATTATGTGCCATTGAGACCCTATGAACAACAACCCTGAAACATACTCTATGCTGTGCCAACTTTACTGTCTCTGACACACCTACCCTCATTACCCTAGTCACTGTATAAATCCATCTCATTGATGGTCTCTTTTTCCATCTCTCTACCCTTCCAAACATGATGTCCTTCTCCAAGGATAGGTCAAAAGTATGTCATATGAAGCCTCAGAATCCTTGCCTCCAAAGAGCAGCCTGACTTTACCCTCTCTAGGATGAACCTGTTTGTTCTCCCAGCAGTTAATGGTATACTGAAAACTCTTCTCCAGAACCACAGCTCAAAGACATCAATTCTCTATCAACCCTAATCATGGTTTAGTTCTCTGATGCATAGCAAGCAATTATGAAGACTGACCTGGATGAGGTGCACCTTTGTCTGTAGACAGACATCATTGCTCTTCAGTACTCTGGACAGTCCTTGATAGCCAACTTTTCCAGTTTGATTGTGCTTATATGAAATTTATACTTGGACCAGGAGGCAGTCATCAGAACAGAGCAAGGAAACACTATATGGTTCAAAATTGGGAAGGGTGTACACCAGGGATGTATTCTGTCTCCATACCTTTTCAATCTATATGCAGAACAGATTATCCAGGAGGTGGGGCCATATGAGGAGGAATGTGACATCAGAATTAGAAGATGACTCATCGAGAACCTGTGTTGTGCAGATGACACAACCCTGCTTGCTGAAACTGAGGAGGACCTGAAGCGTTTGATATAGAATATGATGGACTGCAGCCTTCAAATATGGATTGAAGCTCAACATCAAGAAAACAAAGATTCTCACCACTGGGACAATTGGTAACAGTGTGATAGATGACGAAGAGATTAAGATTGCTAACAGCTTCAGTTTGCTTGGCTCCATAATCAACAGTCTTGGTACCAGCAGCTAGGAAATCAAGAGAAGAAATTTTTCTATGAGTGTTTGATATAATCATCCCATTTCCCCACTTGGTTTTTACTAAGAAATCAGTATTTGATCTTATTTGCTTTCTTTTACAAGTTATTCTTTGATTTTCTCTAGATTCTTCCGGAATTCTCTCCTTATCTTAGATTCTGGCAAATTCGACTTTGATATGCCTTGGTGGTTTTCTTTTCAGATCTATTCTATTTATGATTCATTTAGTTTATTGAATGTATGCTATTTCATTCTTTTTTTCCTTTCAATTTTATTTTATTGTTATTTCATTCTTTGTGAACCTGAAACAATTTCTTCTAATAACTCTTCCACAACTTTTTCAGTATATTTTCAAAATTTCTTTCCTATTCTGGAATCCCAACAATGTGCATGCCATTCCTCTTGATAGTGTCTCATTATTCATAGACTTTTTTCCACTTTTCTTCCTTTTTCAATTTTGATTTTTGCTCTAGCAGATTAGTGCTAAGAGTTTTATTTTATATTTCACTTAGTCTGTATTCCATCTCTTCAATTCTGCTCACCTTTCCCTCTACCATGTTGACAGCTCTTAAGACATTGGTCTTAATATTCTGGATTGTTCTTTCTTATTTTTCTAGGTTTTCTAATGCCTCATTGGTTTTATCTACTTTGTCTTGTCTTACTTTTTAAAGTTCCTCTTGCATTTTGCTTGTAGATTTCTCCAATTCTTCAATGTTTTTCTTTGGACTGTATGAGGATATCAGGATTGGGGGAAGATTCATCAACAATCTGTGTTATGCAGATGATACAACCCTGCTTGCTGAAACTGAGGAGGACTTGAAGCGCTTGCTGCAGAAGGTTAAGGACTACAGCCTTCAGTATGAATTAAGGCTCAATATCAAGAAAATAAAGATTCTTACCACTGGGGTGAAGAGATTGAGACTGTTAACAACAGGCCATGGTCTTTGCAATTACTTGCTATGTGTTAGAGAGCTGGACAATGACTAGTGATGATAGAATGAGAATTGATGCCTTTGAGCTGTGGTGCTGGAGAACATTATTGAGAGTACCATGGATTGCCAGGAAAACAAACAGATTTATCCTGGAAAGGGTGAAACCGGGTGGCTCCTTGGAGGCAAGAATTCTGAGGCTCCGTCTAACATACTTTAGACATGTTCTGAGGAGAGACCGGTCCTTGGAGAAGGACATCACGCTTGGGAGGGTGAAGGGACAGTGCAGGAGGGGAAGGTCCTCTATGAGGTAGATTGATTCAGTGACTGGGATAATAGGGGTGGGTGTGTCATAGACAGTGAGATTGACACAAGATAGAGCAGGGTTTAAGGCTGTTGTACATAGGGTCACTATGAGTTTCAGGCAACTTGATTATACATAACAACAAACAACAACATTGAAAATACTTGATCACTGTTCTTTTTAATTCTGTGTCAGATTTTCCTCCTTCTGGATATCTATTGATTCTGTGTTTTGATCACTTTATGAAGGGTGATATCTTGCTTTGGTTTTTGGAAAGTATAACATAGTCTGCTTCTTTTGTGTTATCACTGTGATAGAGTTTTTCTTGCCTGGGATTCTTACAGGTCCTAACCTGGCAACCTTCGTTGGGGTGCTCAGTGGAGAGGAGGGTAAGTTACCCTTCTTATATACCTCTCTGTTCCTTGGGCTAATGGGAAGACTCATCCCATTTGGGGAACTCAGCATTTCCTGTAAAGGGTAGGCAACTCATCCTGCCTGAGATCCTCTCTGGTTGTTGGGTTTGCTGGAAGACTTGTTAGGTTGGGGAGCTCACTGTTCCAGAGAAGTGGAGGGTAACTCTCCCTGCCTGAGGTTCTTTCTGGTCATGGTGGCTAGTGGGAAAACTCCCATGGCTGGGACACTCACCTCTCCAGGGAAAAAAATGGCAACTCTCCCTACCCAAAATCCTTTCTGGTCCAGAGTACATTGTAGGAAAGGTTGGAACCCCCCAGCCCACCCCAAACACTCCCTGCTGTGGTGCTTACCTCTCTAGGGAAGGGGAGCACAACTTCAAAAAAATCTCAAAACCTAATTTTTTAAAAGCAAGTTTTATGAACGACATTGCCCTATGCTTTATCATTCCATCTTTTTGAATCCTCATTGAACAGTTCCCAAAACTTCACCCCCTCTCCACCTACCATCCACTTCTATCCCAGTAATTTTTCTCACTTCTTTTCTGCTTCTCCTTCTTCTTCTCTTCTCCCCGTTCACCTTTTGAACCTACATATCTTGCTCAGTTATCCCAATATTATCATAATAATGTATTATCATAGTAATGGATTTATTAAACATTTGTTCTTATGTGACTGAGACATTTCACTCAACATAATGTTAGTTAGTATTTACCAAGCTATATTAATTAAAAGAAGATGGAAGGAATATATTGAGTCATTGTATCAAAAGGAATTGGCAGATACAGAAGAATTTAATGAAATAACATTTGAGCAAGAGCCTATG